>NC_084619.1:22048230-22260730 GCF_033978795.1 Nerophis ophidion
GCATTGTACAAGTCCAAAGATTCCACCTTTTAGAAAAGCACTTGACCTGCTTCCACACATTGGAGTGCCCTTTCCAGGGTAATGGCATTTCAATAATGCCATTACTAAGCTGAAAGCATGAAATCACACAGCTTTAGTCCACATTTGTAAAGGAAGAAAGCACCGTGAAAGTGGGAAGGTGTCCATAAGTGGGGGTGGAACTGAAGGGGACACTTCAGCAAAAACTGAATTTCAAAAAGCATTTTCTTGGATGACAAAAATTGGTTAATGAGAGTGACTGGGTAACAACATAAAGCTGGAACGACAAACAGTATTAAATGGGCCTCGTCTTTCCTGACTTGTACATGTCGTATGTTTGATACCTGGGTTAAACCTGGGGCGGTATAGCTCGGTTGGCAGAGCAGCCGTGCCAGCAACTTGAGGGTTGCAGGTTCGATTCCCGCTTCAGCCATCCTAGTCACTGCCGTTGTGTCCTTGGGCAAGACACTTTACCCACCTGCTCCCAGTGCCACCCACACTGGTTCAAATGTAACTTAGATATTGGGTTTCCCTATGTAAAGCGCTTTGAGTCACTAGAGAAAAGCGCTGTATAAATATAATTCACTTCACTTCACTTCACTAAACAATGCCATAGTATCAAATTATAAGGTTTGTGCATTTTGACGTGAGCTCGCAATCAGTTTTAGATGCTTTTGAAGTTAATTATGTTTATACAGCGCTTTTTTCTGGAAACTCAAAGCACTTTACATAGAAAAAAACATCCTTTAAAGTTAAAGGGGAACATTATCACAATTTCTGAAGGGTTAAAACCAATACAAATCAGTTCCCAGTGGCTTATTTTATTTTTCGAAGTTTTTTTCAAAATTTTACATCTCCCGGAACATCCCTAAAAAAAGCTTTAAAGTGCTTGAATTTCGCTATTTGCGATGCCACTGTCCATTTCCCTGTGACGTCACATAGCGATTCCAATACAAACAATGGCGAAAAGCACAGCAAGATATAGCGACATTAGCTCGGATTCAGCCTCGGATTTCAGCGGCTTAAGCGATTCAACAGATTAAGCATGTATTGAAACAGATGGTTGGAATATGGAGGCAGATAGCAAAACCGAAATTGAAGAAGAAACTGAAGCTATTGAGCGAATACCTATTGACGCTATTTGGCCACGCTAACGCTATTCTGCATTATCATCGCCGGTAAAATGTGCAGACCAACCGATCAGGACTTTCGCTTTGACACTGGATCAATAAGTCAATAACAACAAAACTCACCTTTGTGATTTTGTTGACTTTATCGTTGGGAATGCATCTGCTTTGAGTGTCGCAGGATATCCAGACATTCTTGTCATCTCTGTGCCATCTCTGTCGTAGCATCGCCGGTAAAAACCAAACGAGGGACTTTCGCATCTCTTGACACTGGAGCAACTTAAATCCGTCGATTGGTAAGTGTTTTTTTGGCATAAAATGTGGGTGGAGGGAAAGGCTGGATGCAAATATAGCTACAAATGAGGCATAATGCACACAGCTAGCCTAAATAGCATGTTAGCATCGATTAGCATGCCGTGTTAATCGATGCACATTCTACGTAAATCAACTTGAATTTGTCCATGATCGTGTTGTTACACCCTCCGACAACACACCGACGAGGCATGATGTCTCCAAGGTACGGAAAACAGTCGAAAAAACGGAAAATAACAGAGCTGATTCGTCTCGATGTGGTTGGGAAACATGGCGTTGACTACCGATGTGACGTCATGTTCTGACGTCGTCACAAAGAGAGCGATAAACAGAAAGACGTTTACTTCGCCAAAATTCACCCATTTAGAGCTCGGATATCGGTTAAAAAAATATATGGTCTTTTTTCTGCAACATCAAGGTATATATTGACGCTTACATAGGTCTGGTGATAATGTTCCCCTTTAAAGTTAAAGTACCACTGATAGTCACACACACACTAGGTGTGGTGAAATGACCCTCTCCATTCGACCAATCTCCTTGTTCCATCCCCTGGGAGGTGAGGGGAGCAGTGAGCAGCAGCGGTGGCCACGTTCAGGAATCATTTTGGTGATTTAACCCCAAATTCTAACCCTTGATTGTGAGTGCCAAGCTGGGAGGTTTTGGGTCCCATTTTTTTAGTCTTTGGTATCACTCGGCTGGGGTTGGAACTCACGACCTACCGACCTCAGGGCGGACATGCGAACAACAAGGGCACCAAGCATAGTCTGGCTATGTTGGTACGTCACTGCGAAGTGGATCTACTTTTCTGGATATTGAGTCAAGCTTTCAGCCAGAAGAGCTCTTCAGGATAAGAGGAAACACAAAAAAATGTAGGATCAAGTATTATTTTAATCGAATCTTGGCATGTTTTGTTTAATTGTTTTGCACTCTCTTAATCAATCGGAGAGTGTACCTAATGTTGTGACCGGGTGAATCTATACAATGTTTATCAAGTTTATTGTCGATTGTGGCTGGAATAAATAGCAGTGATGATTAAATATATAATTTAAACAGTGCACGGTTTCAAAATGTAAATTATGATTCTTCTGGAGAGGGTGAGGCGTGGTTTAATTTGCAATCTGGGAACCCCTCTAGAATCAAACATCTTGAAGACAGACTCAAAAAACAGGTTATAATTGTAACCGTGGAGGAAACGGTATGTACAATTTACAGTCACGATCAAAAGTTTACATAATTAAGCTGTTTGGCCACAATACCAAGCAGTATGTTTAGAGGAGAAAAATCCCAGGAACACCAATCGTACCGTCAAGCATGGTGGTGGTAGTGTTATGCTCTGGGCCTGTTTTTGCTGCCAATGGAACTGGTGCTTTAAATGGAACAATGAAATGGGAGGATGACCCTCTTCAGGGCAACTTTAAATCATCGGCCCGGAGGTTGGGTCTTGGGCGTAGTTGGGTGTTCCAACAGGACAATGACCCCAAACATCAACAGTGGTAAAGGAACGGCTAAATCAGGCTAGAATTAAGGTTTTAGAATGGCCTTCCCAAAGTCCTGACTTAAACCCCATTGGGAACATGTTGACAAAGCTGAAGAAACAAGTCCATGTCAGAAAACCAACACAATTAGCTGACCTGCACCAATTTTGTCAAGAGGCGTGGTCACAAATTCCACCAGAAGCTTGCCAGGAGCTTGTGGATGTCTACCAAAAGTGCCTTATTGCAGTGAAACTTGCCAAGGGACATGTAACTAAATATTAACATTGCTTTAAGGATCCTTTAGACCTAGCAGATTTGATCACATTTTCAGGAGACCCATAACAAATTCATAAAAGAACCGAACTTCATGAATGTTTTTAAAAAAAAGTTAAAGTACCAATGATTGTCACACACACACTAGGTGTGGTGAAATGTGTCCTCTGCATTTGACCCATCCCCTTGTTCACCCCCTGGGAGGCGAGGGGAGCAGTGGGCAGCAGCAGCGGCCGCGCCCGGGGATAATTTTCAGGGATTTAACCCCAAATTCAAACCTTTGATACTGAGTGCCAAGCAGGGAGGTAATGGGTCCCATTTTTATTGTCTTTGGTATGATTTGGCCAGGGTTTGAACTCACAACCTATCGATCTCAGTTTTTTTGTGACCGACAAGTATGTACTTCAATCACTCTATCACAAAGAAATAAAAGTTGTAGAAATGATTGGAAACTCAAGACAGCCATGACATTATGTTCTTTACAAGTGTATGTAAACTTTTGGTCGCGACTGTACATCAAAGTATATCCGATACATATTATGTACACCACAAGGACGTGTTTTTTTTAAATGTAGATTAGAATGATCTTCAGTGTTGCGATCCTCTGCTCGGATCGTTCTATGTTGTAGTTTGGATTCTTTTCTGTATCTCATTTTGGTAGTTTGACTCCTTAGTTCCTGTTTTCAGTCTGTTTCCATAGCAACATATTATTTTCACCTGCCGTGGTTTCAAGACGCACACCGGTACCACTAATCACCATCCTTTATAAGCCAGCCTTTTCTGTTCCCTCATTGTCGGACTCTAATTTGCTCACACGCAACAATTAAAGACTCTCTTGGTATGTTTATTCTCGCTAGCTTATACGCTACACCTTTGTTCTTTTCTAGCTCTCATGCTAATGGTTTTGTTTTCCCTTTGTGTGCCTTCGTGCCAAGTTTGACTTGTTTCTGTTCGTTTTCTCTAACTCTCACGCTAACTCCCTTTGTTTGCTTTTTCTGCTTAGCTTTAGTATTTTTGTTCCTAGCTCCTTTTCTTAAATAAATCGTGTATCTTACCTTAGGCTGTGTTTCATGCCGACGCATCCTCGGAAGAACAAACTCGGCATCGCTATGCCGCAAAGTCTTCACATTCAGTGCTCTATAATGAATATTAAACTTTGACTTTAGGTGTAAAACAGACGAAAACCTGACTTTTTATTTAAATACTTTGTCCAAAACAATTAATAGTGTACTTTTGAAGAACAGCAGAAAGTCAGTATTCTACTCATAACGCAACTAAAGTTTTATTTGAACTGACTTGGCATTGTTCTTACTAAAAGTTGTATGTGATTTAGCACGTATCCTGCACTTCATTATTGGAAATTCAGCTTCTCGTCCTCAGCTGTCAGCAAAAAAAGTGATCCGAGAGATTGTATCTTTTCCTAAACACACCGCAGGGACGCCTGGAAGAAGACCCTGACCTCAGCCCCTTCTGGCCCTCCATGCCCTGAGCTGAAAATCTCAGGCCAGCTGCAACATTGATCTTCCCGGCTAAAATTTCAAGGGCTGAAAAACAATCTCCCTGTTGGCAAATGGATGGCATAGCACCATAACTTGCAGGTCATTAGTTCACCGGCAGCCTGAAGGATGTGTGCAAGAGTGGTGATGTGAAGGAATGCAGGGAAGGTAGAGACGATAGAGATGTATCGGGCTCCGTCCCCTGACCTAGGGGAGAGGTCAGTGTCACACTGGTGCCCTCTAACACCCACTTGCTGTGTGCACGCTATATACAGTCATGCGATACAAGCAGGGGGGACTAATTTAACAGCCATGTGCAGCTTAGCATTCCCTGACAACATCCTAACAAGTTCACGGCGCCTGCGAGATTCCAACTATTTTACCCGGGGTATTACCATCATGTCAACAGTGCTGTTTGCACAACTTAACAAGAAATAAGTCGGAGAACAACACCTTATCACATCATAGGTTTGTTTTTGGTAGCCTTTCAACAACTTCTTTCTTCTAAATGCTTTTGTCACCTTGCAACATTCAGCAGAGCTATTGCTTTACTGACATTTAATCTTTCTTCGCCAGCTTCGCCAGTCGTCTGCAAGTCCTGTCAACATGATAACTGTCATAAAAGAGCGTTAAGTGTATTATATAACATCTCTGCACTCGACGTAGCAACTTTTTTAAAAAGTACAAAGCTGAGTCCTTGAAAACCGTCCTTGGTAATTGCATGTTTGAGCCCATTTTGTGTCATTAAATTACTTCACTTTATTCCTGCATGACAGATGTACTGTTCTTTACCACACACCATCACCAGTGATGCTCAAAATGCTAACTATATTTACCATGACGGGAACAGTGGTGGTCTATATTTAAGTGCATTCTGCTGATATTCTAAAACTAAAGGAACTGTGTACAAAAAAGGTAGTGGTTCGAAATGTTGGGATGTTTTTGTGTTACTCTCCAGCAAAGGGAATGTACAAACCCCGTTTCCATGAGTTGGATAATTGTGTTAGATGTAAATATAAACAGAATACAATGATTTGCAAATCATTTTCAACCCATATTCAGTTGAATATGCTACAAAGACAACATATTTAATGTTCAAACTGATAAACTTTTTTTTTTTGTATGCAAATAATCATTAACTTAAGAATTTGATGCCAGCAACACGTGACAAAGAAGTTGGGAAAGGTGGCAATAAATACTGATAAAGTTGAGGAATGCTCATCAAACACTTATATGGAACATTCCACAGGTGTGCAGGCTAATTGGGAACAGTTTGGTGCCATGATTGGGTATAAAAGCAGCTTCCATGAAATGCTAAGTAGTTCCCAAACAAGGATAGGGGGAGGGTCACCACTTTGTAAGCAAATTGTTAAAGAATTTTAGAACAACAGTTCTAAACGAGTTATTGCAAGGAATTTAGGGATTTTACCGTCTACGGTCCGTAAATCATCAAAAAGTTCAGAGAATCTCGAGAAATCACTGCACGTAAGCGATGATATTACGGACTTTTGATCCCTCAGGCAGTACTGCATTAAAAACCAAGATCAGTGTGTAAAGGATATCACTACATGGGCTCAGGAACACTTCATAAAACCACTGTCAGTAATTACAGTTGGTCGCTACATCTGTAAGTGCAAGTTAAAACTCTGCTTTGCAAAGCCAAACCCATTTATCAACAATATCCTGCAACGCCGCCGGCATAGCTGGGCCCAAGATCATCTAAGATGGACTGATGCAATATGGAAAGGTGTTCTGTGGTCTGACGAGTCCACATTTCAAATTATATTTGGAAACAGAGGACGTGGTGTCCTCCAGAACAAAGAGGAAAATAACCATCCGGATTTTTATAGGCGCAAAGTTCAAAAGCCAGCATCTGTGATGGTATGGGGGTGTATTAGTGCCCAAAGCATGGGTAACTTACACATCTGTGAAGGCACCATTAATGCTGAAAGGTCCATACAGGTTTTGGAGCAACATATGTTGTCATCCAAGGAACGTTATCATGGACGCCCCTGCTTATTTCAGCAAGACAAGTGTTACAACAGCGTGGCTTCGTAAAAAAAGAGTGCGGGTACTTTCCTGGCCCGCCTGCAGTCGAGACCTGTCTCCCATCGCAAATGTGTGTCACATTATGAAGCGTAAAATACGACAGCGGAGACTCCGGACTGTTGAGCGACTGAAGCTCTACATAAAACAAGAATGGTAAAAAATTCCACTTTCAAAGCTTCAACAATTAGTTTCATCAGTTCCCAAACGTTTATTGAGTGTTGTTAAAAGAAAAGGTGATGTAACAGAGTGGGGAACATGCCCTTTCCCAACTACTTTGGCACGTGTTGCAGCCATGAAATTATAATTATTATTTGCAAAAAAAAAAATAAAGTTTATGAGTTTGAACATCAAATATCTTGTCTTTGTAGTGCATTCAATTGAATATGGGTTGAAAATGATTTGCAAATCATTATATTCTGCTTTTATTTACCTCTAACACAATTTCCCAACTCATATGGAAACGGGGTTTGTATTTATAAAGCAAGTTCAACTATCATTGGCAAATTTTCACCTAGTTTCGGCCTTGGCATGCTGCCCGCCTTGGCACGCATATCCCCTTCATGGGATTTCAGAATATGGTCAGGCTATCAATATTGAACTTTATTAATGTCTATTGTGGTTGTGTCAGATGTGTTTTAAGTCAGAATGTTAAGCAGCATATTCTGCGGTCTATTAAGATTCATGTATGATGGCGAATCTAATAGGGTTGTACGGTATACCGGTATTAGTATAATATAGCGATACTAATGAATCATGTACAGTAAATGTACCGGAAGAGGTGCTTTAAGACATGGCTAGCTAGCTAGCAGCTAAAGTCCAGCCCCAGTCTGCAATGTTTTAGGTACTTCTAAATCACTAATCCTTGCCTCCATGGCGACAAATAAAGTAAGTTTCAAAACAAGTATCATCCCTGCAGGATGAGGAATAGCTACACCGTAGCTCACCGGCGTCAAAATGGAAAATGCCAATGGTGGATCTACACCTAACATCCACTGTAATGATACCAAGTACAGGAGTGTATCAGGTCGATATTACAATGGCATCACATCTTCTTTCTTTTTTTTTGTTGTTTTTTTTAATATATATTTTTTTAATAAACTCAGGAAATATGTCCCTGGACACATGAGGACTTTGAATATGACCAATGTATGATCCTGTAACGACTTGGTATCGGATTGATAACCAAATGTGTGGTATCATCCAAAACTAAAGTAAAGTATCAAAGAACAGAAGAACAACTGATTATTACATCTTAACAGAAGTTTAAATAGAATATGTTAAAAGAGAAAGTAAGCAGAAATTAACAATAAATGAACAAGTAGACTAACAATTCATTTTCTAACACTTGTCCTTAATAATTTTGACAAAGTAATAGAATGGAAAAGGACACAATATGTTACTGCATATGTCAGCAGACTAAATTAGGAGCCTTTGTTTGCTTACTTACTACTAAAAGACAAGTTGTCGTGTATCTTCACAATTTTATTGAAGGACAAACTTGCGATTAGAAATATATGTTTAATGCACACTAAGATTTTTTGTTAGAATACAACCATAATGCATTTGTTGTGGTCCCCTCCCTTTATTTAGAAAATTACTGATAAGTACCAAAAAGTATCTAAATAATTTTGGGACCGGTACCAAAATATTGGTATTGGGACAACATCAAAATCCACACAATGTTTCCCATACAGTATTTTACCTTCGGCACAGGTAAATTTAGGGCTGCCACAAGTAAAGTACTTTTGGAAAAAATACCCTGAAGAAGAAGAATTTGAGGGATTCGTGGATGAAGAATAGCTTAATAAAGTGAGCTTTAAATGTTTATTTTGTGTTGTGTTGTGTGACATTAACGTTTGAGCAAAGTTGAGTTATTGATATATTGTTATTGCTTTGCGCTATTTCGAGACGTCGTTAATGGAGTCAGTGTCACTGCTGTTGTCTAGTAGTTCAGTGACAATTCCTGCTTTCCTGAAATCATGTCTCTTAATAGGAGCCATTTTGGGGTCTTTACTTAAACACACAAATGGAAATGAAACAGCACGGCCTGGCGCAGTCATATATCCCAGCATGCACCGCACGCTTCTTCTCCTACGGGGGAAAATGAAATCGGCGGCTGCTTACCGTAGTTGTGAGACCTGTTGTGGCTCAATATTGGCCCATATATATAAGGCGCACCGGATTATAAGGCGCACTGTCAGTTTTTGGGAAAATGGTGCGCCTTTTAGTGCGGAAAATACGGTAATTATTTTTGTTCACTGTTCTGTTACACAGAACAAGGAAATTGGATAAAATTGCTACGGTATGAAAAGTGGTAGGATTAAATAAACTCTGATTCTTCCTACTCCTTTTCGGGCATGCTGTAATGAAACACCTGGAATTGTGTGAAGAATTACATTGTATCGTATGCATGTTCGAAATAAAACATAAGAGTATAATTATTGAATAAGAAAAATATAAGTTGATACAAATAACTCCCAACCCACTTTAGTCTTTGATCATTACATTTTTAGCCTATATAAGTGAATTATATGATGACATCATATTAACACCACAAACCCACCACATTTCTGGATACGCCCCCATCGTCACAAATAGATTCCCACAGTAGGAGTTGTCGAATGTCGCACCTGTGATTTAAAAATGATGTTAATTAAAAATAGTACAACAAAACCCTGGGCAAGTACCAGAGGGATTGAAGAGCACAGGCAGCCAGGATGTGTGTTAATACAGCTGAAGTGCACCAGACTGAGGCCCCGACAGCTGCACTTGGTGCTGAGCTGTGAAGGCGCACTATGCATAAACAGAGACATATTATCCATCCATGAAAAGTGCTTTATCATTCCCACTTCTCCTACTAATATCGTGATTGTGCACGTCACTTAAAGACCATAGGGGAGCGTGCAGAAAATAACAGTAAATCAGATCATCAGTCCAATCACAGCATAGAGAACCAACAATCAAATCAACTTTATTTATAAATCACATTTAAAATTTACCACAGGGGTAGCCAAAGGGCTGTACAATGGGCAGGTTAAAAGATAATACGAGGACCGAGCAAACAACACAACACAAACAGAACATGATACAAAATAAATAAATAAAACATAAAAACAGGTTCACAGCAGGTGTATAATGGGGCGCCATTGCAGGATGGATATCACTCATTGTTAAAAGCCAAGGAATAAAAGTATGTTTTTAAGAGAGATTTAAAAACAGGAAGAGAGGAGGCTTGTCTAACACTCAGAGGTAGGTCGTTCCAGAGCTTGGGAGCAGCAGCATCGAAAGCTCTGTCACCTCTAAACTTCAGCCGTGTGTCAGGGACTGTCAGTAGCAGCTGATTGGCTGATCTTAGGGATCGGGTGGGGCAGTAAGGCTGAAGGAGGTCAGAGAGATATGTTGGTGCGAGGTTGTTTAGACATTTAAAAACAAAAAGAAGGAGTTTAAAATTGATTCGATAACGCACAGGGAGCCAGTGAAGGGACGCTAATATAGGGGTGATGTGCTCACGTCTGCGGGTCTGTGTTAGCAGACGGGCAGCAGAGTTCTGCACGAGCTGCAGGCGGGCGAGGGAGGCCTGGCTAATGCCTACATACAGGGCATTGCAGGAGTCTAAACGATTCGAGATAAAGATATGAATTAATTTCTGGAGATCATGTCCTGATAGAAGCAGTTTCACTTTCGCTATTTGGCGTAATTGATGAAAGCTTTTTTGAACTACGCTTCTGATTTGTTTTTCGAATTTAAAATCTGAGTCGAACTTTACCCCCAGGTTTGTGACACAGTCGCTGAGATACGGGGTCGGAGTGCCGAGGTCAACGTTAGGGGAGGGAGAGCGACTTGGACCGAACAACATAACTTCTGTTTTGTCTTCATTTAGACTCGTGCATTTAAAGGGGAATATTATCACAATTTCAAAAGGGTTAAAAACAATCAAATTCAGTTCCCAGTGGCTTGTTGTATTTTTTGAAGTTTTTTTCAAAATTTTACCGGTCCCAAAATATCCCTAAAAAAAGCTTTAAAGTGCTTGATTTTCGCTATTTGCGATGCGACTATCCATTTCCCTGTGACGTCATACAGTGCTGCCAATGTAAACAAACAACGGCGAATACCACAGCAAGATATAGCGACATTAGCTCGGATTCAGACTCGGATTTCAGCGGCTTAAGCGATTCAACAGATTACGCATGTATTGAAACGGATGGTTGGAGTATGAAAGTATTGAAGAAGAAACTGAAGCTATTGAGCGAATAGCTATTGACAATATTCATAGCCATAGCATGGCCGAATAGCTGCGTTAGCATCGCCGGTAAAATGTGCGGACCAAACGATCAGGACTTTCGCATCTCGTGACACCGGAGCAACTTAAATCCTTCGATTGGTAGGTGTTTTTTACGCATTAAATGTGGGTGGAAGGAAACGTAATATAGTTGCAAATGCATCTGCAGGTTATCCATACATCTCTGTGCCATGTCTGCTTTAGCACCGCCGGTAAATAGCATGTTAGCGTCGATTAACGTAGCATGTTAGCATCGATTAGCTGGCAGTCAACATCAACAAAACTCACCTTTGTGATTTTGTTGACTTTATAGTAGCAAATGCATCTGCAGGTTATCCATACATTTCTGTGCCATGTCTGCTTTAGCACCGCCAGTAAATAGCATGTTAGCATCGATTAGCGTAGCATGTTAGTATCGATTAGCTGACAGTCATGCCGCAACCAAATATGTCTGATTAGCATATAAGTCAACATCAACAAAACTCACCTTTGTGATTTCGTTGAATTTATCGTTGCAAATGCATCTGCAGGTTATCCATACATCTCTGTGCCATGTCTGTCATCGCCGGTAATATGTGGAGACACTCTGGCACATTCAATGGGGGTCTGGCGGCAGACACTTTCGCATATTCGGGCCAGTGGTGCAACTTGAATCCCTCCCTGTTAGTGTTGCTACACCCTCCGACAACACACCGACGAGGCATGATGTCTACAAACTTCCAAAAAATAGTCGAAAAAACGGAAAATAACAGAGCTGAGACCCGGTGTTTGTAATGTGTTGAAAATGAAAATGGCGGCTGTATTACCTCGGAGACGTCACGTTCTGACGTCATCGCAAAAAGAGCGATAAACAGAAAGGCGTTTAATTCGCCGAAATTCACCCATTTAGAGTTCGGAAATCGGTTCAAAAAATATATGGTCTTTTTTCTGCACCATCTAGGTATATATTGAAGCTTACATAGGTCTGGTGATAATGTTCCCCTTTAACAATGCACGAAAACAAAAAGGGGAGCAGGTGATTTATTATTCTGGCTGTTGAGTGTATTAGTAGTGATTCTAGGCTGGCCAAAACTCTACTCATATGTTCCTAAATGTACCTTACATTTTGCCTCTGTGACACACACTTTTTTCCAGCCCTTTTAAAATGTGCTCTTTTTGAAAGAAATGAGAGTTCTTTTTGAAGGCGCTCTTATCACCGCTGCAGCGAGAAAGCCTTGCTATTTGTTGAATTTAAGTGAGATGGTGTGCTTTAGTGGCTCATCTGTGGCTGCACCTTCTCAGCTCACACTCATGTGATTAGATTCCATATACCGACCTACAGAAGATAAAGTCTATCTCCATTGGCCAGCCCTCTTAAGATCAAGCTGCATTTCTCACAACACATTCCTTCCAACTCGTACGTACAAGAAACCATGTTCTTTTGTCAATTAACACGGTTGTAATAGTTCCATTTGATTTCTCAAGGGGGATAAATCAAGTCATCTTAAAAAAGTTGGACTTACACAGGCCATCCAACCGGCTGTTGTACGTATGGTAGAGGTGGGAGAGGGGGCTGTGGCGGGCAGAGCTGCTGTGTGTATTTATTGTTCGCTTCTCCTTTAATGGCTCGTGACTGGCTAGCTTTATTAAACTGGGCTTTGAGCACACACATAGCACCACTAAAACTTCCTGATGGCTGAGAGGGGATCAATTTGAACTGCCGCCTGCAAGAATTACTGCAAAGTAATGGTACTATCACACAGGTAGGCCTTGCCTGTGTTGCGGGTTAAATAGACCATTTAAATTCTTTAATCAACTTCGGTATGAGCTGCATGACAAGAGTCCCATTCTTTCAGATATTTTCAGGTGGAATCATTCTCATGAATATCAATCAAGACAATGTCCTTGCCAAAACAGTTTCTATGAAAAAAAAACAAAGAAACAGAAAATGTATTATAAGTCCGTCACAGCATTAACATGTTGACTTCATCAGTGACAACAATAGCAAATTCGAGCACTACTGTATATTCTGGACTACAGAGCGCAAAAGTGTATAAGCCGCATCCATTAAATTCCAGAAGAAAACATTTGTTTCCATATAATAGCCGCAGTTATACACATTGTGGAATTAGATATGTACACAGTATATACAAATCCCGTTTCCATATGAGTTGGGAAATTGTGTTAGATGTAAATATAAACGGAATACAATGATTTGCAAATCCTTTTCAACCCATATTCAATTGAATGCACTACAAAGACAAGTTACTTGATGTTCAAACTCATAAACTTTATTTCTTTTGGCAAATAATAATTAACTTAGAATTTCATTAGTGCAACACGTGAGAAAGTAGTTGGGAAAAGACATGTTCACCAATGTGTTACATCACCTTTTCTTTTAACAACACTCAATAAACGGTTGGAAACTGAAGAAAATAATTGTTGAAGCTTTGAAAGTGAAATTCTTTCCCATTCTTGTTTTATGTAGAGCTTCAGTCGTTCAACAGTCCGGGGTCTCCGCTGTCGTATTTTACGCTTCATAATGCGCCACACATTTTCGATGGGAGACAGGTCTGGACTGCAAGCGGGCCAGGAAAGTACCCGCACTCTTTTTTTTATGAAGCCACGCTGTTGTAACACTTGTCTTGCTGAAGTAAACAGGGGCGTCCATGATAACGTTGCTTGGATGACAACATATGTTGCTCCAAAACCTGTATGGACCTTTCAGCATTAATGGTGCCTTCACAGATGTGTAAGTTACCCATGCCTTGGGCACTAATACACCCCCATACCATCACAGATGTTGGCTTTTGAACTTTGCGCCTATAACAATCCGGATGGTTATTTTCCTCTTGGTTCTGGGGGACACCACGTCCTCTGTTTCCAAATATAATTTGAAATGTGGACTCGTCAGACCACAGAACACTTTTCCACTTTGCATCAGTCCATCTTATGTGAGTTCGCGCCGTACCATGCCGGCGGCGTTTCAGGATATTGTTGATAAATGGGTTTGGCTTTGCATAGTAGAGTTTTAACTGGCACTTACAGATGTAGCGACCAACTGTAGTTACTGACAGTGGTTTTATGAAGTGTTCCTGAGCCCATGTGGTGATATCCTTTACACACGGATGTAGGTTTATGATGCAGTACCGCCTGAGGGATCAAAAGTCTGTAATATCATCGCTTACGTGCAGTGATTTCTCCAGATTTCCTGAACTTTTTCATGATTTAACGGACCATAGATGGTAAAATCCCTACATTCCTTGCAATAGCTCATTGAGAAATGTTGTTCTAAAACTGTTCAACAATTTTCTTACAAAGCGGTGACCCTCACCCCATCCTTGTTTGTGAATTACTTCGCGTTTCATGGAAGCTGCTTTTATACCCAATCATGGCACCCAACTGTTCCCAATTAGCCTGCACACCTGATGGATGTTCCATATAAGTGTTTGATGAGCATTTTCTCAACTTTCTCAGTATTTATTGCTACCTTTCCCAAATTCTTTGTCACCTGTTGCTGGCATCAAATTCTAAAGTTAATAATTATTCACAAAAAAAAAAATGTTTATCAGTTTGAACAGCAAATATGTTGTCTTTGTAGCATATTCAACTGAATATGGGTTGAAAAGGATTTGCAAATCATTGTATTCTGTTTATATTTACATCTAATACAATTTCCCAACTCATATGGAAACGGGGTTTGTAGTTTGTAAATGTTTATTCACGTACTTTAATTGTTTCCAAACAGTGCCTGTAACAGGGCAATACAATGGCTGATCAACCAACACAGAGGTCATCGTCATGGACCCACTAGCTGCGGAAGCTAGTTTTCCCAAT
Organism: Nerophis ophidion; assembly: GCF_033978795.1. Classification (NCBI taxonomy): domain Eukaryota; kingdom Metazoa; phylum Chordata; class Actinopteri; order Syngnathiformes; family Syngnathidae; genus Nerophis; species Nerophis ophidion. The sequence continues at coordinate 22,063,076 of NC_084619.1, forward strand.
CAGCTAAACAGACTCAATAACTCCATGATGAAATTTTGGTGAATTTACTGAGGAATTTTTGGAATTGAAAAAGAATGCCTCTGTAAGTTAATAATAAGTAGCAAAGTCACTCATAAATGTGTTAGCATATTAGCTAATACTAACGACACTAGTTTCAATACATTACTAAAGCATTTACCATTATGCATGAAAACACTCCTACAGACATCACACATTGGACAGTAGGTATGAATTGTTTTTGTTCAATTTTAAAACTTAAAAGCGTTGCTTGGAGTGATGAATGAAGAATCTAATAGAGTAGAAACACTTTGTGCGGCTAGAAGACAGAGCAGCACTTGCACTTCCAGTTTAAAGCACTAAACAGAAAGAACTACTGTCGACATTCACCCCGCACCACCTGCAGTGAGTAAACTCGTCGAAAATATGGCGCCATAACACAAACTATAACGCACCACCTTTTCAGTGCCGGTTGAAAACGATTTGGTGAATTCAAAACATTATGGCCGTCATTGAAGAAAAAATCAACACATATAAGCCACAGGGTGCAAAGCGTAGGAATAAAGTATGGGTTTGTATTCTGCAATTTACGGTAACTACTTTCAGAAAATGCTATGGGCTTGTTTTGAAAATGTCTTTTAATATTACATTTTACTGCCCAGGAGCATGTATCTCTGTCTCTGTATAACGCAACAAATGTATTTGTCAAGTTCATACAAAATATCTTTATCAAAAATGAAAGGGCACGGAAGACATAGAAAAGTGATTTCTGTTTAGTCTTGTCACAAAGCCAACCAACAAACCAATAAGTATTTCACTGTTCATGTCTACCATTTGTTATTTAAGTAAATATGAAGGAATACACTAAATGAGAAGACATTTATTGCTTATACAGATTACTATTTCAATAATTTTCATTATTGTAAAATATTTAGATGCCTTTTTTAACCTAGAATATTCCCTAACAGAGGATTTCGGCAGTACATGCAGATGCACCAATCGGGACTTTGAAAGCCCTCCCCCATTGCCTGTAGACCCCATGCTTCCCTCGACCCCTGCCACCTCTGCAAATTGTGTTTCACGGCTTGAAGGTTGCAGAGAAAGGTTGGTGTTTGCCGAGGAGGCCAGATTAGCGCTCATCACAAGTAATGTTGGAGATCCTCTACTGACCCCGAGGGCAAGAAGCCAAACCGCTTTCACACTGCGCTACACAGGACCCCAAAGAGCTTATTGTCACCAGTCACCCAGAAGGACCGACAACAAATTGCCATGTCAGGAGCTCCACCCCAACACAGTCTACGTCCCAAAGCTCGTGGATGATGATGATGTTAAAAATATATCATGTGGGACCACTCTACTTATCAAAAAATGTTTTAATGTATGTTTAAGGGGGGAGGGGAGGCTCACCATCCCACCTTAAAAAAGGACAACCTCATGCATTAATTCAAACTAGAACACTCAATTTTTACAAACATGTAACAATGACTATGAGCAATGTTATAAGTATAAACCTAAAGCAGCACTAAGTAACTTTTCAACCTTCATAAAATATTTTCATAACTTTTGGGATTTTTACATTGACTTACAACTAGTTGAATTACATCTCTGTTATGGCAATTAAGGAGGGTGGCAGGAACGCTGCTACACAAAAAACTACAAATGTGATGAATGCTTCATGGTATATTTCACTCCCCCTTTTCCCATTCGTTAACAAGACGCAGGTCGATGCAAACGCCTAAGTGCCGCCAGAGAAAAAAAAAGATTAATAAGAAGAAGAATAACACCTACGTTCAATTCCTACTATCCTTGCCAAAAGCCACTAAACAACCAAAAAAACAATTGTTGTCTAAGGAGAGAAAAATAGAAAAACAGACCTTACCCGGATACAAGGACAGTCAGGGATCAACATTGGCCCGGGTTTCACGCGTTGGTATGAGCTCAAAGATGAAGAATTTCAGACCGATGTTGCCTTGAGTCTGTTCCTGCTGGACTTGTAAATGACTTTCAATGCTCAAATCAAAATGATAATGCTAATGTTAGCTATCAGAAATTTGTGTGGTAGCATTAAAGGTGAACATTATCACAATTTCAAAAGGGTTAAAAACAATAAAAATCAGTTCCCAGTGGCTTGTTGTATTTTTTGAAATTTTTTTCAAAATTTTACCGGTCCCGGAATATCCCTAATTAAAGCTTTAAAGTGCCTTATTTTCGCTATCTTCCAAACCACTATCCATTTCCCTGTGACGTCATACAGGGCTGCCAATACAAACAACATGGCGGTTACCACAGCAAGATATAGCGACATTAGCTCGGATTAAGACTCGGATTTCAGCGGTTTAAGCGATTCAACAGATTACGCATGTATTGAAACAGATGGTCGGGGTATGGAGGCAGATAGCGAAAACGAAATTGAACAAGAAATTGAAGCTATTGAGCGAATAGCTATTGACGCTATTCGGCCATAGCGTGGGTGTACCTAATGAAGTGACCCATAGCATGGCTGCCTTATTAGCATCGCCGGTAAAATGTGCAGACCAAACGATCAGGACTTTCGCATCTTGTGACACTGCAGCAACTTAAATCTGTCGATTGGTAAGTGTTTGTTTCGCATTAAGTGTGGGTATCTAGTTTCAAATGTACATACAGCTAGCGTAAATAGCATGTTAGCATTGATTAGCATAGCATGTTAGCATCGATTAGCTGGCAGTCATGCCGTGACCAAATATGTCTGATTAGCACATAAGTCAACAACATCAACAAAACTCACCTTTGTGATTTTGTTGACTTAATCGTTGCAAATGCATCTGCAGGTTATCCATACATCTCTGTGCCATGTCTGTCTTAGCATCGCCGGTCAAATGTGAAGACACTCTGGTACATTCAATGGGGGTCTGGCGGAAGATTTCTTGCCAGTGGTGCAACTCCCTGTTAGTGTTGTTACAACCTCCGACAACACACCGACGAGGCATGATGTCAGCAAGGTTCCAAAAAATAGTCGAAAAAACGGAAAATAACAGAGCTAAGACCCGGTGTTTGTAATGTGTTTGTAATGTGAAAATGAAAATGGCGGGTGTGTTACCTCGGTGACGTCACGTTCTGACGTCATCGCTAAAAGACCGATAAACAGAAAGGCGTTTAATTTGCCAAAATTCACCCATTTAGAGTTCGGAAATCGGTTAAAAAAATACATGGTCTTTTTTCTGCAACATCAAGGTATATATTGACGCTTGCATAGGTTTGGTGATAATGTTCCCCTTTAAATAGCCACCAGCTTGACAATTTCACTATTCCTTCCTTCAAGAAAATTCTTCCGCTAGTCTTTCTTTGCTTTTTCCCCGATACATTCTTGGTAGTAGCATCTTGTTTGTAGCGAAATCCAAAATATTGTATTAATAATGTCTGCAATTTAACATCAGCATAGCCATCAGAGACCTTATATTCATGCCAATATTACAGTGCACATCATAGAAAATGTGCCGCTAAAATCAACCAAAACTGAAAGTTCTGAAGTGGGGCTTCAATTCAAAAAGTAGTGAGATTTCGAAAGGGACCAATAAATCGTACAATAGATGGCAATCAAACAGTATGGCAGCTGGGATAGGCTCCAGCACCCATGTGACCCCGAGACAGACATTAAATGGGCAGCATTGAAGCAATATGGGTGTGATCCACTAAGATCCAACTAGCATTCACTGAACAGCGTGTGCTAACAATAAAATGAATGTAGTGTTGGAAAAGTATTAGTGTTGCGTGTGATCTACTAAGACTGTGTGTACAATTGACAACAGGTGTAAAAGTGTCGCAGACTAGTCATGTGCAATACCACTGATTTTATTCACGATTGGATGTAAAGTAAACTTCAGGCTGGTATCGTTGATACCAACAGTGTATGCCTATATAACTAACGTGTCTGGTAAACATTTATTAAGTAATATATTTCAAGGGATTCACCTTCAAACGATATAAAATTGCAGGGAGAAACAAATAATGGCGTTATTCTGCACTGAATGTTATTCATATTCAACTCTGTATGTAGTGTCTCCAGTTAGCCAACAATAAAAAGGATGTAACTACTGTTTATGAACATTTCATATCACAATTATCGTGACCAAAATGATCCCAGTTATAATTATTATTGGGGTATTTTTGAATGTACTTTAAATGTAATTATACATACTATTTTAGTTTATTTAAGTGCAGTTATCACTTTGTTCATCATTTTAATTTGAAACGGTAATACTAACCGTCCGAAGTTTTACCACAGTTATCGTTATTATTGTGTATCGTTACATTTCTAATACATACGCTTGCAGTTCTAAAATACTGAATGACTCATTTTAATTGCCAGTAAACTTCTTAAATAAGCAGCCCGAATGACTGAGCACAACACAGTGTGCCGCTGCTTTTGCTTGTTATGTACTTAAAATAAAAGTAGTTCCCACCTATCGCGTTTCGTTAACACAAGATCTCAATGATTTACAAGCGCCTCCTGTACTCGCCAGTTCCAGATCAAAAATGGCTGTCGAAGTGTCCCAACTTGTCCGATTATATTCTCAGCCATCTACTTCCCAGGTGAGAGGCATAAGTTATGATCTAGAATACAATTACAGGGAGCAGGGAAGCGAGGAAGCAGCAGACCACTCGATGATGGAGACATAGGCACACAGGCTTGTGATCATGGCGCCGCTATAAATAGCTTGTCAGTGTTAGGGCTTATAAAAACAATATCACTAATGTTTGGTTGAAATTCAAGTCACAAAACGTAAGTTGAGTATTGTTGGCACTTTTTGAATGCTCATTTGTTGAATTTTATGGGCGAAATAATGGAGCGCCAATTGGCTATCTACACTACAAAAAGCAGAAGGGTGTGCCTGAGCAAGGATAGTTTCACCCTATCGTAGTTGAAATCTACATATTTGGGATTTCGGCACCAACCGCTGGACTAGATCTGACCAATCTAAGCCCACTCGGATGAGTGGCGAAACGTCTTCCAAGACAAACTAAGCAGTCCAGTTGCGATCGATTGAACGCCCTGAGATAAAACGTCTTATAATGTTCTTAGGTAGAACAATCTTATCAGGGTGAATATCTTTTTTTTTTTATATATACATTTTTCAATAGGTATCACTGTAGGGGAAAATTGTGGTTTACTATCAATAATCCAGATGAAGAGGTCACTTGTTTCTTGCCCGATGGATGTAACATGCAGGCGTCCATCCATCCGCTTGTCCCTTTCTCATCTCATCTCATCATTTCAAATAGCCACTCAGATTACGTGCATCATTAGGGTGAATTTCCTAGTCTGCTCAGTACCCAATCAAGCAAACACAAATTAAGATATTTGTGTCCCCTTAACGCTTACTGACACTGACATTAACAAGCTTTGGACCACAGTTCACTGGAGAAGAGAAATCTGCCATTATCATCCAAATGATGTGTGGGTTTTGGAGGTCTCAAAGACGAGGACTCCTTAAATTAGGTCACACTACATTTCACGCTATTTGTGTTACATATACACGTTCTTTCATTTATACTGCGGACAGTATAAAAATGCAATGACTGATGTAGTGTTTTCAATTAGGGTCCTGGCAAGAAGCCACTGCATGTTTCAAATCCGCACAGTAGCCACCCTAAACGGCAGCAATAAATGCACACGGTTCTTGCAGAACTGTAAAACGCTCCAGTAAAATAAAACGCATGATTTACCGTCCATCTGTTTGGTGCCATTGCAGACCTCACAGCAACATGCTCTGTGAGTGATCAAAGGCAGTTTGAACATTAAGAGCAATTCACCCAAGGAAGTTCACGGAGTGGGGGAGATTAACAAGGCATGTTTTCAAACCCAATTGTAGAATAACCGAGTGGAATGAGTCAGTCTTTATTACAAGGATTTCCCTCTTTCTTATGTTACTGCACCGAGTCCACAAGCATGAGGTGTGGTGGGATGCAGACTGATGATGCCGCGGCGGAGGTGACTCGTTGGGTCGGCTGCAAATCGGCGGGACATATTTTTAATGATTTGTTTGTCTGATTCGGTTGTGTGTTGTTGTTTTTTTTACTTTGCACTCACTTTCTCAGGTCTGGTGGTTGGAGGGCAGGATTGTGTCGATCTCTGAGAGGCCTTAAAATGAATGTTAACTGTGTAATCAAAAAGTATACTTGTTCCTTGTGCGAACGAAGCAAAACCAGCAGCGTATAACGATATACTAACTCTTTACTACGAAAAACGGCACAACCCTGTAACAAATACTGCTTCAATTGTCGGCGGTTTGATGCCGTAACTCGAATTACAGTCGCAACTTAAAGCATCACAAATACCAGCAGGATTGCTAGGTTCTCAAGTTACTAGTGAGTTGAGGTACCACTGTACATACACAGGGCAGCAAGGTGTAACAGGGGTTAGTGCGTTTGCCTCACAATACAAAGGTCCTGAGTAGTCCTGGGTTCAATTCCGGGCTCGGGATCTTTCTGTGTGGCGTTTGCATGTCCTCCCCGTGACTGCGTGGGTTCCCTCCGGGAACTCCGGCTTCCCCCCACCTCCAAAGACATGCACCTGGGGATAGGTTGATTGGCAACACTAAATTGGGCCTAGTGTGTGAATGTGAGCGTGAATGTTGTCTGTCTATCTGTGTTGGCCCTGCGATCAGGTGGCGACTTGTCCAGGATGTACACCGCCTTCCGCCCAATTGTAGCTGAGATAGGCACAAGCGACCCCGCGACCTCAAAGGGAATAAGTGGTAGAAAATGGATGGATGGATGGATGTACATACACGGAAGGTCATGGTGATATGCTCAGGGTATGTCTACATTAAGCCAGATAACCCTTTAACAAATAATTATTTAGCCTAAGTCCCGTTTCAGCCACACTAACCCATCGTTCAAAGTCCCCGTTCTCAGACAATTTTTCACACCGGTAAGTGCGCCGTCTATTTCTTGAATCTCCGGCTCTTAGCTTTTTATGGAGTTGTCACGCCAAATTTCTCCCCCCTCTACAAAAACCTTCCCCCCCATTTACTTCCGGTGGTCATGATTAATACAGACGTTTTGTTAACGCTATATTATATAAAAAAAAATTAAAAAACAATTTACAAACACAAGCTATGGGATGACGCATTTACTTCCGGGGTCACGTTTCCTCTTGTGTCATCCCATAGCTTGTGTTTGTAAATTGTTTTTTAATTTTTTTTTTATAATATAGCGTTAACAAAACGTCTGTATTTTTATAATATAGCGTTATATTTTTATATTATAGCATTAACAAAACGTCTGTATTAATCATGACCCCGGAAGTAAATGGGGGAGGGAGAAGAAATTTGGCGTGACATACTCATAGATTGTTTACAAACTGAGTTCGGTAGAGGAAGTGACGCCAGAAAGACCGCCGCCCACACAGGACGTTACATCAGAAAAATGGAGGCGAACCATCCAGACATGCCCGTGTTTCTCCTTGTACATGTACAGGCTATTTTGGAAATCACACATCAATACCTTAAGCGAAGGAAACGGGCGATTGCAGCTATTTCGGATACAACACATGTCAGACGGCAACATAGTTGATCGACGGTTTTGGAGGAGCCGTGGAAGAACGGCAGCCTGGTGGGATATGTTTGTCACAGAGTGTGTTGTGTAAGAGGAACGACAGGATAACTTTGGAATGTCCAGGTCAGCTGTGATTTTACTTAGTGAAAAACTGTCTTTTTGTCGAAGGGGAGACAACGAAAATGCAGGACCCCGTGGACAAGGGAAGTCTACGAAAAATAGCGAATGCATCTGAACTGGCAAAGCAAACTATCAGTTATTGTCCGCGATGTATGTCGAGCGATTACTCAACGTCTAGTTTTGTACTCCATAACTATTGTGAAGCCATGAAGTGGTTGCGGCCGTCAAGTACGACCGGCGATTTCAGCCTACAAGCACAGTGTCCCCGTTGTTGGTTGTTGTAAAATGTTCTTTATCACATTGCTTACTTTCAGACGTCCATTTAAGATATGATTCATGTATGATGGCTCAGGTGGGATTCACTACAATAGTCTAACAGCTGCTGATGGTGAGGCAAGCAAGATTTACTGTTAAAAGAAATGTGGCAATAGTCTACATTGAAACACAGGGTAAGGATACACTTCCAGGTCAGAGGTGACTGTAACACGTGTATTTTTTTCGTGCATGCCTACTAGATCGTGTTGCGCCGGCGGCCGTAGGTGGTCATAAATGATGGCATTGGGTGTGTGTGTGTGTGTGTGTGTATGTATGTGTGTGTGTGTGTGTGTGTAGACACGGATGAGGTTAGGTGGAAGATACCATGGATAACCTTAGCCGGTAGAAGTGTAAAAGGGGCCTCAGTCACACATTTTGAAATACTTGATTCTTATTTTTTGGGCTTCAAGGTGGAAGAGGGATTAGTGCGTCTGCCTCACAATACGAAGGTCCTGCAGTCCTGGGTTCAAATCCAGGATCGGGATCTTTCTGTGTGGAGTTTGCATGTTCTCCCCGTGAATGCGTGGGTTCCCTACGGGTACTCCAGCCTCCTCCCACCTCCAAAGACATGCACCTGGGGATAGGTTGATTGGCAACACTAAATTGGCCCTAGTGTGTGAATGTGAGCGTGAATGTTGTCTGTCTATCTGTGTTGGCCCTAAGATGAGGTGGTGACTTGTCCAGGGTGTACAATGCCTTCCGCCCGATTGTAGCTGAGATAGGCGCCAGCGCCCCCCGCGGCCCCAAAAGGGAATAAGCGGTAGGAAATGGATGGATGGATGGTTAATTCTTATTTATCTAGGTTCAGTAACTACAGCTGCAACCCACCCAGGACGGCAGAAAATATGCCGAACATTATAGTAAACCAGTAACAAAAGCAAATACAAAAGAGAAACTGAATATTCAAAACAAACTTCCTTGTTGTCTCTCTCAAATTTATTGGGTCAAAACATTTGAAATGCTTAATACCTAATTTCATATTCTGTGTGCTATGACAGCGCATTTGGCCCAATCCATGTTTAGCATATTTAGTGAGAAATGCTGCACTGTCCAGAAGGGTGGAACACCATCCAAGAACTTTCAGCTAAACCCTGTATACTCATATTCTAAGCAAGCAGCGGTCTTGTTTTCAAACAGAACACACGCTCTAAGAAAGAGTGACAGTGGAAAAGTAAATATTTTAAGGAGTATTGGAGATGGATATATAGAACTTAGAAGGTGAATGTATGGTTATAGGAGAAATGACAAAAAGGCCAACCATTTTTCTTGGCTGTGCACCTAAATCATTGTGACCTTTCGGTGAAAACAAACATATACTTTTACAGTGGGAATCAACAACACAGCTGTGTGTGCCTTCGTTTACCCCCCTCCTACGCTGAGTATGCCTTCAGAGTCTTGGGGAAAATGTCAGTGTGGTGTTGATCACACCATCAGTTCTGAAAGCCGAGGGAGAGGGACAGAATCTTATTTGCAATTTCACAGGTGGAGCTGGTGTGTGGTGGACTTGGCCCAGCTAGCCTCAGAGGTCTAATCTCCCTTGGCTAGCAGCAGACCCATCTACCCAGCAACTGTAAACACAATAGCTCCCCATGGTACTGAACTGATTGCGGTTTCATCGGCGCTAGAACTAGCAGAGAGCAGGGGTCAGTCAAGACAAGCTCTGTCTCTCACAGTTTGATGAACTGGTGTACTTTTTGCCTCTCGTGGGAGGGAGACCCTGAACAGACTGATTGGCAAGCTATGTTTATCAAGGATTAGAAACCATCTTAAAAAGACAGCAAATACACAGTAAACAGTGTTCCCCAAATGAAACAGTAAACGCCTAATTAGAGCATTCTGTAAATAATGTCCTGATACCACCCCCTAAAACGTCCATTATTACGACTAACTATGCTCCTCCATCAACTATGGCATATGCTAATGTCAGCCTCACAGTGCAGCAGCATGTTTCCGCAAGCTCAAATAGCTTTTACCCGATCCGATATAAATCTTTACAGCAGATGCTTGTCCACAAGTGCAAAGGAAGGGACACACATACTAATAATATACAACCACAAGTGACTCTGATACGAATCTGAATAGCAGACGATTTTGGAAAGAGGATAGTTAGGGTGGGTCAATGGTCAAAGGAAGACACAGGACACATAAAAAATAAGGTTCCAAACTGAGCTGACTGATGAGCATGGTTCAGTCATGGCAAGTCCTACGAGCTTCTGGTTAAGTGCACACTATTATGCTGGGCTGGGAATGTGGGTGGGTGGTCTTTTAAAACATTTTTAAAAAACTAATGAAGACTGTACGAGGGACTGTAGTAGCTAGTAGCCACACAAGCCAATCAGCAGTGCGTATTCAGAGCGCATATATTATATATATATATATGATATAATAATGTAACTGCATCATTAATCCGACATGAACTCCATGGTATTAAGGGATGAATAGTCTCTCCTATTGCTATTGTACTCTTTTTTCAGCTATAGTTATATTAATCATTAGTAATGTAGCAGCCTAGTTTTGAATGGCAGGGTCCCTGCTATCACATGTTGATAAAAAAAATAACATTTACATAATAAAAATCAACTACAGGCATCCCAAATGCTGTATTAAATTAAGCATGATGAGTTGAGCATATGTCAGCATACTTATTGCAAACGCTTATCTACAGCAAGTCATTCATTCGACTTAGTTATTATTTTGTCTTAGTAAGTCGATATTTACTAAGTCATAATAATGACATACTTAGTATCTCAGGTGACTAGGACTGTTTTGTGTTTTGTTTGTACTTTAGGGATAAAATATGGAGATGTATATCGTATATAAAACACAACCAAACATTGTAGTAGGCTACTTCACGCGACAAAGCCGGCCTACTTCACCGCACTCTGTAGTCTATTGCCCCCCCAGGTCAGGTAGTGGTGAGATATGACATGGAATGATAGTGGAGCCAATTCCAGGCGACGCCCCCTTCCCCCTGGAGAGACACCACCTTAAATACAAAATACAATTAGGTGATGTTATTGGATTTAGAATAGCCATGCATACCATTTGTATCTGCAGTGGGATTTCGGGACAGCAAGGCCTTCTCTACTAGCCTAAAAACTATGGACCTGTATTCATTATATTTTTTTCATGAAATTGTTTTAGGTTATTTTCAACAGTCTAAATAATATCTTCATTGTGGAGCTGCACTGCTTCCAATATGTGTATATGTACATTCTGTTTTGTTTGTCCAACCTATCTGCTGTTATGTCAATCTAATCTGCCATAGTCTTATCAAGAACTTCACAATCAGGAATGCTAGCCAATGTTATTTGGATTATGTTAGCAATAGGGCAGTTTTATTTAACAAATCAGATTTCAGATTTCCCTCAAAAGGCTGTAAGCATTTCTTCTGTTCTTGATCAGACTAAATCTGATGAATAATGTGGAGTGATCTGGAAGGAACTTTGAAGGTGGTCCATGAATAATCAGCATCTCTATTGAGTATGGTGTATATTGTTTGTTTTTGTGATGGAATTACTCAGGTCCAATTAGATTAGGACCAATCACTGAAAGGTAACCAAGGGTCCATCTTTTCTAAAGCTAGTTTTTTTGATGCATCACTGCTTTTTTCGGCCATGATTTACTACAAGTTAATCTTACGTAATCGCAGGGGTTTTTCAGTTGGTTAGTAAGCTAGCTAGATAAATCAAACAATTATGGGCGGATTTCAATGAAAGCTTCAGGAAATTTCAAAAACGGGAGCAGGAAAAGATTATATTTCATTTTATATACATTATATTTCAATTCAGAAAACTGACTGACAAGGGGGTTCACACCGTTTTAGATAGGGCCTTAGAGACGTCTGCACTCGCCATTTCGTTTTTTGGTTTATTTCAGAAATGCACATATGTATATATATATATATATATATATATATATATATATATATATATATATATATATATATATATGTATATATATATATATATATATATATATATATATATATATATATATATATATATATATATATATATATATATATATATATATATATATATATATATATATATATATATTTAAGACATGCACCTGGGGATAGGTTGATTGGCAACACTAAAATTGGTACTAGTGTGTGAATGTTGTCTGTCTATCTGTGTTGGCCCTACGATGAGGTGGTGACTTGTCCAGGGTGTACACCGCCTTTCGCCCGATTGTAGCTGAGATAGGCACCAGCGCCCCCAAAAGGGAATAAGTGGTAGGAAATGGATTGATGTATATATATATATATATATATATATATATATATATATGTATGTATATATATATATATATATATATACATACATACATATATATATATATATATATATATATATATATATATATATATATATATATATATATATATATATATACAAAATACAAGTATATAATTGCCTATGCATTTATTTATTTTTTCTTTTACGTACACTGTAAAAACAAACAAAGAATATGTTAAAAAAAAATGTCAGCTCAGCTGTGATAATGTTACAGTAAAATTTTAGGTGTTTTTACAGCATAATTTCAAAAAAAGGCATAATTATAGTTAAATGAAATGGAATGGAAAAAAACATTGCCACTGTTTTTTGTGGTAAAATTTATGCAATGCAGCTTCCAGTTGTTTTTACCATAAATATCACGGTTGTTGTTTTTATAGTATATTGTTGTATTACTATAAACTGTTACGAAAGTTGGTTTTACGGTTAAAAACTCAGACGCCAGAATTTTACGGTATTGTCATTTTCACAGTATACAATTTGATGGAAAACTCGCTTTGTAATCAAAGGACAAGCAGAAATTTAAGTATTTATTTTTATTTTAACAAACCATGTTTGGGAATATTACTGTAATACCCCCGTGCGTCGGTAAGGTGGGCGGGGTTGGGGGTGCTGGGGTGTAAAATATATTCAGGCTTTGTCACGGATACAAAGGATTCTGGGTATTTGTTGTGTTGCGTTTATGTTGTGTACTGTGAGGATTTTCTCCCAAAATGTTTTTGTCAATCTTGTATTGTGTGGCTTCACAGCGTGGCACATATTAGTAAGAGTGTTAAAATTATTTATATCACAACCATCAGTGTACTCTGTATCACCCAGTATGCCTTTCAATCTTGTACGTGTGATTACGGAAGCTGCACACAACATTTTACTGGAGTAACAATCGGTTCGTACATGTTGTTGAAGGTGTCAAAGGCAATGGCTTCACAGCACGCCTATATTCTTATCATCAGGATGAAGGCTATTGGATAGTCGCGAGAACGTTAGCAGCTTCAATTGTCTTCATTACTCTGTGAAACAGGTTAAAATAGCTCTGTGAGTGGAAAAGGCGGCTGACCTCTGATGTATTTCAGTGGGCGGTTGGCGGGCGGGTACGGTTCTGATAAAATGTTGGTTCGGGTGGACGGCGGGTGGATGACGACTGTGGAGATGCGGTTGCGGATTATATAATTGCCTATCCGTGCATCTATAGAACTAACGACCGACCAATCTCAAGGTGGACACTCTAACCACAAGGCCACTGACACACCTGATTTAGACACTTGATAATATATCACAGTCTATTCCAGTAATCGCTGGATAAATCTGAAGTCTTAATTTAATGAGTTGCGAAATACCTCACTCCATCTGTGAATTGATACAATAAAATTGGAATTATTTTCTCTCCCTACGAAACATGTTAATGATTGCAACATCCTGTGTCAGCCTGCAGACAGACTTGATGACATGGTGTGTTTGTTAAAAAACCTGTTTCTCGATCCGTGTTGTGAAATACGTTAATTTCCTGAAAAACACAAACAGTTTAGCTTTCACACAACCCACTGTGGCTGACATCTGTTTTCTCGCTCTTTAAATCTATCCATCCCTGCCACCACAACCACTCATTTCACTTGCATTCTCCTGCAGGGCTCCTATATGTGGGGGTCTGTGAGTCTCATAGACATCTGTCTACCCAGCGCACTCTGTGCTGGTGAAAATTCAGTGCCTGGGAAGACGGGATTAGGCCGAGTAGTGGGCATCATCCCAAAAGGTATAAACACTCATCTCTCCCACAGGAAGGATAGAAGGAGCGTCTTCCACCTCAGTCACAACTTGCTGTGTCTGAGAGTGGAAGCAACTAGACCAGGATTGCTGCTGGGAAGCAGTGAGAGGTTTAGTGCAACGACTGTCCTGCTTCCTCATGGATGCTCGGTGTTACATCCTCTTGACGCCCGCCTGTTTATGTTGCAATGCCAGCCTGAGAGGAGCCGGCAGCAGGGGGAAAGTGAAGATCGTCACCGAGGGAAGCGGCTGATACAGTGAGAGGGATAAATACATGGCGAGGGGAAAGACAGGACGGATATTCCCCGTGGTCCGACAAAAAGATGACAGCTTTCCTCTGGAGCTTGCTCTGCTCTCTCTTGGTGGAAACCTCACTTGTAGGCAAGCGGCTTGTCAGGCAGACCTAACTAGACTGCCCCATGAGGGACTCAGAGTCTTGACAGTGAGTCACTTGCTGAGAAAAAATAAATAAATAAATTAAAAAAAAAACTACAGTAGGTCAGTCTGTGCAAGTAGTTTCAAATGAGAGGATTTAGATGAAATAAATATGCTTCCAATTCCTAACTGACAGATGTTGAACTTCACCATCAAAAATACTGAAATTCCACGACATAGTGAATTTGCAAACAGTTAAAATGATACACAAAGGAAACTATAACCTGTTGCCAAAGAAAATACAACAATTTTTCTCAACAAAAGAGGAGAAATATAATGTTAGAGAAACATGTTATTTAAAACATTTGTACACACGTACAACACTTAAGACCTTCAGTATATCAGTATGTGGAATTAAATTATGGAATGGATTAACCAAAAGAAATCAAAAAATTTTCTAAAATAATCCACTTCAGGAAAATCTTCACACTTAAAGTGTATACAAAGTACAAAGAAGAATAACCGTGATAAACATTATGAATTTATCTCATCCATCTATTCATTTTCGAGATACTCTTACTCATCTCACCAAATGAAATATAACTTACTTCATCGAGTAGTATTTATTTATTTTTATTGTAAATACTTATGGAGTATATCGTGAATAAATTGACAAGAGGAAGTGAACAAACGTTTTAGGAAAAAGGGTAGGATTAAATAAGCTCTGCTTCTTCCTACTCCTTTTCAAACATGTTGAATAGAGAAACTGGAAATGTTGACGTATCATGTTGTGTGCATGCATGTCCGAAATAAACTCAAACTCAAAAAAAAAAAAAACTAAACTCAACTCAACCATCGCATAATCCATAAACAAGGCGACTCCTGCGCAAATATTGAGTCAGGGAAGCAAGCAACACCTGTTGATGTTTGCATATTGTTATTGTTACACAAAGCCAGTCTATGCAGCACAAAACCCACAGGCCAACGTTTGTCCATGTCCCATAAAAGCAACACTGGGGAACTGAACTTTTTTTTTTCTGGGGGGATAGTCTATTATTCACAATCATGAGTGACAAGAACACACGTCTTTCTCTTTTTTCCCAGGATTTTAAAGATTAAAAAAAAATATATATATATATATACACACACACTATATACATATATATGTATGTATATATATACGTACATATACATATATATATATATATATATATATATATATATATATACATACATACATATATATATATATACATGTATATGTATATATATATGTATATATTGTGAAGACTGGTCGGCACAGTGCTGATGAATACAGCTAGAGGTAAGATATAATAAATTTATTCTAAATAACAAAAAGGAACTCTGAACAGAAACACTGGAGCTTAAGAAAAGGCAAACCAAAAACGCTAGTATGAGAACTAGGAAGTAAAAGTAAACAACTAAGCTGGCACAAAAGCACACAAAAAACAGAAAAACAAATCCCCATCATGTGAGCTGGAATAAACAAATGGCTAGCATAAAAGCTAGCGGGAATATACATACAAATTGCGTGAAAGCAAACGATCAAAACCAGACGTACAGTTGCGTGAGAGCAAACTATGAACCCAGAAAGAAATGAACAAACAGGCTGGCTTAAATAGGAGGGTGATTAGACAAACAGGTGTGTGTGGACCGGGAGTAGCAGGTGGACTGATGAGTACCATGGTGACGGACTAAACAGGAAGTAAGTGGTTCAAAAAGAGAATGAAACAAAGATGGACAAATAAACGTGAAGATCCGAGTCACGGATCGCAACATATATATATATATATATATATATATATATATATATATATATATATATATATGTAGGTGTGGGAAAAATCACAAGACTACTTCATCTGAAGTAGTCTGAAGTAGTCTTGTGATTTTTCCCACACCTACATATTGCGCTGTACCACGGTATCAAGCACTATTCTCTGGATAATCCAATCAAGACATATATATATATATATATATATATATATATGTTTGTATGCATACAGTAATATGATTAATGATCAGTACAGTGGAACCTCAATTTAAGAACCTCCCCTTGTACAAACTTTTCGATCTATAAACCACAGACCAAATGAAAATATACTTTGTTGTACAAACTTTGTCTCATCATACCAAGGTTTCATCCACTCATTGAGTGTCTCATAACACAGCCATTGTGTGCCCGGGTAGAACGTCCATCGTGAGTGGGCTGATGCTCATTCAGTCAGCAAAGAAGTGCTGTCGCTAGCTACTGTGCTAATTGCTATTGTGTTTTACAGCCTTTTTACTGCATGTTTGTAGTTCTGCTAGCTCAATGTGAGTCTGACAAGTGATGTGTGGTTTGAAACCTTCAGAAAGTATCCACAGTAATGTCGACACCGTCCCTTCCCAGTTTTTTTTTCTGCTGCACACCAAGAAGATTACCAACCATCCACCCAACAAGGTAAAGTTAATTACATTTTTTTTATTCCCAATCAATGTAGTTACCTGGCTGTTAGAATTAAGGAGTTCTGTGATTTCAAAATAGGTGTGCACCCCCGGACTATTGACAACAAAAATAATGAATGATGACAAAAACTAGACTTTTGACAAGAACAAGAAAGTTTGATCATATTACGCCTGTACTGGCTCACATGCACTGGCTTCCTGTGCACGTAAGATGTGACTTTAAGGTTTTACTACTTACGTATAAAATACTACACGGTCTAGCTCCATCCTATCTTGCCGATTGTATTTTACCATATGTCCCGGTAAGAAATCTGCATTCAAAGGACTCCGGCTTATTAGTGATTCCTAAAGCCCAAAAAAAGTCTGCGGGCTATAGAGCGTTTTCATTTCGGGCTCCAGTACTCTGGAATGCCCTCCCAGTAACAGTTCGAGATGCCACCTCAGTAGAAGCATTTAAGTCTCATCTTAAAACTCATTTGTATACTCTAGCCTTTAAATAAACTCCCTTTTTAGACCAGTTGATCTGCCGTTTCTTTTTCTTTTTTTCCTATGTCCCACTCTCCCTTGTGGAGGGGGTCCGGTCCGATGGCCATGGATGACGTACTGGCTGTCCAGAGTCGGGACCCAGGATGGACCGCTCGTCCAGAGCCGGGACCCAGGATGGACCGCTTGCCTGTGTATCGGCTTGGGACATCCCTGCGCTGCTGATCCGCCTCCGCTTGGGATGATTTCCTGCTGGCTCCGCTGTGGACGGGACTCTCGCTGCTGTGTTGGATCCGCTTTGGACTGGACTCTCGCGGCTGTGTTGGATCCACTATGGATTGAACTTTCACAGTATCATGTTAGACCCGCTCGACATCCATTGCTTTCGTCCTCTCCAAGGTTCTCATAGTCATCATTGTCACCGACGTCCCACTGGGTGAGTTTTCCTTGCCCTTATGTGGGCCTACCGAGGATGTCGTAGTGGTTTGTGTTGTGGTTTGTGCAGCCCTTTGAGACACCAGTGATTTAGGGCTATATAAGTAAACATTGATTGATCGATTGATTGACTGTGGAGGTATTTCCTCCGGGTTCTTCGGACCACCAAGTACAGACATCACCGCTCCTTTTCAGGGTTTTTAAACACTGTTTTATTTAACAATAAATTCTCAGTTGTGATTTTCAGCAAATGTCTTTAATGTGTGTCAATCTAGCTCTCGCTCTCTCTCATGCTTCAACTCCCACTCTCCTCTCCTCCCCGGTGGCTGCCTTTTAACAGAGCGACAGTTGATTAGATAAACAGGCCCAGGTGGGCCATCTACGCACCTGTCGCTGATATCGAACCCGGTCCTGGCACACCCCGCTCCGCTGCAGGTCCACTGGCCACACCCCCACCCCAACCCACAATGACCAAGTGCATGATAAATGACCCCCACATATTGATGGATTTACTGTAATTTTTGCAGTTAAAGTGCTCTTTGTGAGAGCTTGGCTCCCCCATTCCCATGTAATGTAAGTGACTCACTCTATATTAATACTATACAGAATCACTCACTGGTACAGATAATGATGACCTGTGAAATACAGTAGGCATGGCATTTAGGAAATGTAGGAGGAGGCATAAACATCCTGCATTTTTCAAGACTACACTTCCATGTGTAAAAAATAACTGCAATTTGCCACCAACCACTATAAAGCCTTAATATATACGTACGCTAGCTGAAGGTTAAAGTATGCAATTTAATTTTAACATGACTGTGACAAACATGCGGGAGGAGGATAAGTGCATGTTTCTGGGACCTTATTTTTTCTTATTCCTCTCCTTTTTCATGTTGAGTGTGGCATATTGCACTCAGCAACCAGGACACGTAAAGCACTACATGGCATTATCTTCCACTTGTGGCTCTCCGGTGATCCTTATACATCCTTACTCATCTACTTTACGCTGTGTGCCCCTGAGACGATAGGAATGGATTTTGAGTCATTGAGCTGTGGGAGTTTCTGACCAACAAAGAGAAGAATGTTAACAGCTAATTGCTAATGGTTACTGCTTTGGTTCTTGTGGTTATGGTCCCCAATAAATAAATACATTGCTGACTGCTCCTTAATTGTCCACAACACTTTTGATAGTACTACTAAGGTAATAGAGCAAAAGTCAAGAAGCTAATTGACTGGTGAAATGTATTCTTTATACTTACTTATTCTTAAAATACAAACCCCGTTTCCCTATGAGTTGGGAAATTGTGTTAGATGTAAATATAAACAAAATACAATGATTTGCAATCATTTTCAACCAATATTCAGTTGAATATGCTACAAAGACAACATATTTGATGTTCAAACTGATAAACATTTTTTTTTTTTTTTGCAAATAATCATTAATTTTAGAATTTGATGCCAGCAACATGTGACAAAGAAGTTGGGAGAGGGGGCAATAAATACGGATAAAGTTGAGGAATGCTCATCAAACACTTATTTGGAACATCCCACAGGTGTGCAGGCTAATTGGGAACAGGTGGGTGCCATGATTGGGTATAAAAGCAGCTTCCATGAAATGCGAAGTAATTCGGAAACAAGGATGGGGCGAGAGTCACCAATTTGAAAGCAAATTGTCAAACTGTTTTAGAACAATATTTTTCAACGAGCTATTGCAAAGAATTTAGGGATTTTACTATCCACGGTCCATAAAATCATCAAAAGGTTCAGAGAATCTGGAGAAATCACAGCACGTAAGCGATGATATTACGGACCTTTGAGCCCTCAGGCGGTACTGCATCAAAAACCGACAGTGTGTAAAGGATATCACCACATGGGCTCAGAAACACTTCACAAAAACACTGTCAGTAACTACAGTTGGTTGCTACATCTGTAAGTGCAAGTAAAACTCTATTATGCAAACCAAAACCCATTTGTCAAAAACACCAAGGAACGCCGCTGGCTTCGCTGGACCCGAGATCATCTAAGATGGACAGATGCAAAGTGGAAAAGTGTTCTGTGGTCTGAAGAGTCCACATTTCAAATTATATTTGGAAACTGTGGATGTGGTGTCCACTGGAACAAAGAGGAAAATAACCATCCGGATTGTTATAGGCACAAAGTTTAAAAAACAGCATCTGTGATGGTATGGGGGTGTATTAGTGCCCAAGGCATGGGTAACTTACACATCTGTGAAGGCACCATTAATACTGAAAGGTCCATTCAGGTTTTGGAACAACATATGTTGTCATTCAAGCAACGTTATCATGGACGCCCCTGCTTATTTCAGCAAGACAATGCCAAGCCATGTGTTACAACAGCGTGGTTCCGTAGTAAAAGAGTGCGGGTACTTTCCTGGCCCGCCTGCAGTCCAGACCTGTCTCCCATTGAAAATGTGTGGCGCATTATGAAGCTTAAAATACGACAGCGGAGACCTCGGACTGTTGAACAATTGAAGCTCTACATAAAACCAGAATGGGAAAGAATTCCACTTTCAAAGCTTCAACAATTAGTTTCCTCAGTTCCCAAACGTTTATTGAGTGTTGTTAAAAGAAAAAGTGATGTAACCCAGTGGTGAACATGCCCTTTCCCAACTACTTTGGCACGTGTTGCAGCCATGAAATTCTAAGTTAATTATTTGCAAAAAAAAAAAAAAAAAGTTTATGAGTTTGAACATCAAATATCTTGTCTTTGTAGTGCATTCATTGAATATGGGTTGAAAAGGATTTGCAAGTAATTGTATCCCGTTTATATTTACATCTAACACAATTTCCCAACTCATATGGAAACCGGGTTTGTAGCTCTATTACGAACAATTAATTGTAACGTTGAATTGTTATCTACAATATAAAAACAAAAATTTTTCACAACACTAAATCAAGTTTGAGTCATCATACATTGTAGTTCTTGTGGCTTTTCTTCTCGCTCACAAAAATATATTTATGGAATATTTGTATGCATCTTATTCAAGGCAATGAGGTGAATGGATGGGTACCTTTTTGCATTGGAACCAAAACGGTAGCAATTATCTGTACTTTTATGTGTAACATCCATCCATACATCCATTTTTGTACCACTTATTCCCTATCAAATGTATTTTGTTATATAACATTTAACAGTAAACTAAAAATAATCTATTTGCTGTACAGTTGTTATATCTTGTTGTCTTACATTTCTGAGTCAACATTCACAAGTAATTTATAGTAGTACTCCAAGACATAAGATAGCAGGAGTGTAAATAATACGTTTTTTTGCCAAGTCAGAGATTAGTCTTTGCCATTAAGCTTAAGGTCTGGTCTTTTAAATGCAAATATTGTACTTCTTACACACTTGCTGCTTGATAGTAACATGCACTTTAGTTATAGTTTTCACTACCAAATTTGGAGGTGTTGAAATTGTCATGTACAATTTTTAATGGTAATCATCATCATGTATATGACACAACTAATATAAATTTGCAACGAAAAGTGGAACCTTACTTTATGATTGTATTTCTATCAGGCATACTTGCTTTTTTGGCATGGAAAATTGCAACATTACTTGGAGGCAGTTAGGCTCAGTCTGCTCTGAGGGCTGCTTGAGTGCTTGTTTACCCGCCAATTGTTTGAGCCGGTGTATATTCTGCAACCAGACATGACACGGGCAACATAGGTATCAAAATATGGCACATTTTGATTTTACATGGATCGATACCCACCGACGTCATTTGATTGGTGCCTATAAAAGTTAACCCTCCCTAGGTAATATGTTGTTTTATGCTATCTAATGTTGTCATCGATGTTACTTATCACTGACTAACGATATGAAGAAATCATTAATTTCCATCTCTTTGAATCCAATTTGCAAAAATTAAGATTTAGTGTTAAAATATGTTTGATATGTTGATACACACTGAGGATTTATGTGCCCAGGTGTCATATTTAGTAGTGGGTCGTCTGCTGGCCTAACATAACCAGAAATCATGATCATGGTTAAAGATAAAAGCAATTTTTAATTCACTTTCCCTAAATATCTAAAAGTATTCATACTCTCTTCATGTCATATTATGCTCCTTCAAGTGCTGTTGTTTTTAGGATAGAGTTTTTATCCAATCAGAATTGAACTAGCTTATGTTGCCATGCTGTCCCAAATCTGCCCAAGGACTTCAGAATCAACAGTGCGGGCGTCTGTGCACTATAAGTGAACGGGCACATACAGTTGATAGATAATTGCGATCAGATCACGAGTTGTTGTAAGTATGACCTTCTAGATCAGTGGTACGCGTACTTCTGGGGGTACTTGAAGGTATGCCAAGGGGTACGTGAGATTGTTTTTAAATATTCTAAAAATAACAATTAAAAAATCCTTTGTAAATATATTTAGTGAATAATACTTCAACAAAATATGAATGTAAATTCATAAACTGTGAAAAGAAATGCAACAATGCAATATTCAGTGTTGACAGCTATATTTTTTGTGGACATGTCCCATAAATATTGATGTTAAAGATTTCTTTTTTTGTGAATAAATGTTTAAAATTAAGTTCATCAATCCAGATGGATCTCTATTACAATCCCCAAAGAGGGCACTTTAAGTTGATGATTACTTCTATGTGTAGAAATCTTTATTTATAATTGAATCACTTGTTTATTTTTCAACAAGTTTTTTGTTATTTTTATATATTTTTTCCCAAATAGTTCAAGAAAGACAACTACAAATGACCAATATTTTGCACTGTTATACAATTTAATAAATCAGAAACTGATGACATAGTGTTGGATTTTACTTCTTTATCTATTTTTTTCAACCAAAAATTGTTTTGCTCTGATTAGGGGGTACTTGAATTAAAAAAATGTGCACATCACTGAAAAAAGGTTGAGAACCACTGTTCTAGATGGCCTCACCTTGAACGTGACATTTACGCGTCCTGTAACTGGATACTCGCCGGTTTGAGCCGTGAGACTGATAGCGGATGAATTTGAGAACACATACAGTTGATGGACAGTTGCGATAGCCAATCAGATCACAAGTTGTTGACTTGGTATCTAGGTAGCCTGATTGGACACTCACTTGTCATTCCAAAGTGAGTATCCAATCACAAGTTGTAATTTACTAAAAGCAAGAAGTGTTGCGCCGTAGCCAAACTGGGCTAGCAGAGAAATCACCAATACTTGACTTCTTTAACCCTCAAAGGAGAACAAAACATTAATAAGGTGGCAGATTTATATTTGCAAGGCCATTTTCAAGAAGGCTGCTAGACTTTTGACAAGAACAAGAAAGTTTGATCATATTACGCCTGTACTGGCTCACCTGCACTGGCTTCCTGTACACTTAAGATGTGACTTTAAGGTTTTACTACTTACGTATAAAATACTACACGGTCTAGCTCCAGCCTATCTTGCCGATTGTATTGTACCGTATGTCCCGGCAAGAAATCTGCGTTCAAAAGACTCCGGCTTATTAGTGATTCCTAGAGCTCAAAAAAAGTCTGCGGGCTATAGAGCGTTTTCCGTTCGGGCTCCAGTACTCTGGAATGCCCTCCCGGTAACAGTTCGAGATGCTACCTCAGTAGAAGCATTTAAGTCTCATCTTAAAACTCATCTGTATACTCTAGCCTTTAAATAGACCTCCTTTTTAGACCAGTTGATCTGCCGCTTCTTTTCTTTCTCCTATGTCCCCCCCCCTCCCTTGTGGAGGGGGTCCGGTCCGATGACCATGGATGAAGTACTGGCTGTCCAGAGTCGAGACCCAGGATGGACCGCTCGTCGGGACCCAGGATGGACCGCTCGCCTGTATCGGTTGGGGACATCTCTACGCTGCTGATCCGCTTGAGATGGTTTCCTGTGGACGGGACTTTCACTGCTGTCTTGGAGCCACTATGGATTGAACTTTCACAGTATCATGTTAGACCCGCTCGACATCCATTGCTTTCGGTCCCCTAGAGGGGGGGGGTTGCCCACATCTGAGGTCCTCTCCAAGGTTTCTCATAGTCAGCATTGTCGCTGGCGTCCCACTGAATGTGAATTCTCCCTGCCCACTGGGTGTGAGTTTTCCTTGCCCTTTTGTGGGTTCTTCCGAGGATGTTGTAGTCGTAATGATTTGTGCAGTCCTTTGAGACATTTGTGATTTGGGGCTATATAAATAAACATTGATTGATTGATTTAAAGAGAAACTACATCTTGTCAGACAATGTCAGCCAAACCACGGAAGCTAGCTAAGCTGTCCCGGCGATGAAATGGGGTAATGTCCGCCACGCGAATCAGGCGCCTACGAGCCATACCACATAGATTGGGTTCTAAAAATTGTGAGTTCAAATATTTTATTTCTTTATTTTTTCCCCGTTTAATATATGTTTTTTGCCATTTTAATGATACGTTTTAATTGCTGATGCGGGTTTATTGATTTTTAAATGTGCCAGAAAATAACACGTTATAATAATAATCACTGTTGATGTGATTCAATGGGCAGTAGTGCATCATTTAAGTCGAAAAATCACTGGTCATATCCCATACTAAAACTGGTTATTTTACAAAGTTCTACCACCTTTTGAAGAGGCAGGTTTTTAGTGTATCCGTATGCTTAAAAAAGAATGACTCATCATGGATGGTGTGGCGCAGTCAGGAGAGCGGCCATGCCAGCAACCTGAGGGTTCCTGGTTCAATCCCCACCTTCTACCAACTTTGACCCGTCCGTTGTGTCCTTCAGCAAGACACATCCCCCTTGTTCCTGATGGGTCGTGGTTAGCGTCTTGCATGGCAGCTCCCTCCATCAGTATGTGAATAGGTGAATGTGGAAATAGTGTCAAAGCGCTTTGAGTACCTTGAAGGTAGAAAAGCGCTATACAAGTATAACAAATTTACCATTTATTTCAGTTTAGGTGGTATGTATTTGATTCCTTGTTGGAGTAAACATCCCCCCTCTCTCTGCCAGTCAAATGTTTCTGTTCCACTATAATTTAATTAAAGATGAAAACAAGATACACACATAATCAATATTTGGTATTAAACCGTAAAACATGTTTTCCCTGAAAAATATTTATTGACAGCTGTACGGTACATCAGATAGCTCTACATCTGACATCCACTGTAATGATACCAAGTACAGTAGTGTATCTAGTCGATACTATTATGACTAAATCGAATTTTTTTAGCACCACAAAATCTATTTTCGTTTTTTTGAAGTGTATATTATGTTTATAAACTCAGGAGATACATGGACACATGAGAACTTTCAATTTGACCAATGTATGATCCTTTAACGACTTGGTATCGGATTGATACCTAAATTTATGGTATCATCCAAAGCATCCAAACAATAGAATAATAAGTGATTATTGCATTTTAAAGGAAGTGTAGATAAAACATGTTAAAAGAGAAAGTAAGTAGATATTAACAGTAAATGAACAAGTCGATTAACAATCCATTTTCTACCACGTGTCCTTCATAACGTTGACAAAATAATAGAATGGAAAATGACACAATATGTTACTGCATATGTCAGCCGCTAAATTAAGAGCCTTTTTTTGTTTACTTACTACTAAAAGACAAGTTGTCTTGTACGTTCACTAGGGGTGTAACGGTACGTGTATTTGTATTGAACCGTTTCGGTACGGGGGTTTCGGTTCGGTACGAGGGTGTATCGAACGAGTTTGTAAGCTAAAGTCTTAACAAGCTGCTCTGCTTTCTGCCTCTGTCCGAGCAGTGAGCACCCAGCATTGTCCCGCCCACACAACCATCTCATTGGTTACATATAAAGCCAATCAGCAGTGCGTATTCAGAGCAATGTAACAGCCAATCCGCAGTGCATATTCAGAAAGCATGGAGTCAATGCTCCGACATCGAGATGAGCAGATATGTGTCTAGCATGTGAGCGGCGGACATCGTACACTCCCCAAATTATAATAAACACTTCCCAGTCACAACTATTACAAACATCACTATGAGCCCGTTGACCTTATAGAAACTTAAACTGCAGCTCAGCTCGCTCATAGTTGATGTGAAGGCTAATTAGCTTTTAGCGTTACGTTAGCTCATTTTGCTGTGTGTGTGCGCGTGTGTGTGTGTGTGTGTGTGTGTGTGCGTGCGTGTGTGCATAATAAAAGTCAACTACAGACTTCCCAAATGTTTTAATAAATTAAGCATGATGAGTTGACTTGAAACTGTTTAATGTTGCACTTTTTATATGTAGAAAAAAGGTTTTGTCATTTTATTTATTCAAAGCAACAACTTGAGGCAGTTTAATGTTGATTAACGTGGGCAGAATTATTATAGTGTTCCCAATGTTAAAAGGATAAAGTCATTGTTAACAAATTTGGTAAATAAATAACCAAAAAATATATATTTTGTTGTTTTCTTACTGTACCGAAAATGAACCGAACCGTGACCTCTAAACCGAAGTACGTACCGAACCGAAATGTTTGTGTACCGTTACACCCCTAACGTTCTCTATTTTATTTAAGGACAAACTTGCAATAATAAGATTGATTGTTAAAATAAAGCCAATAATGCCATTTTTTGTGGTCCCCTTTATTTAGAAAACGACCGAAAAGTACTGAAAAGTATCAAAATACATTTTGGTACCGGTACTGGTATCAAAATATTGGGACAACACTACTTACTACCATTGCCTACTCCGTGCTCCAGAAAGGTCCTTTAATGATTTCAACAGTTTCGTCAATCCCGTAGTCAGTTAGTTATAGAAATTGATCCCATGCAAATAAACAGTGAGAAGCTAAAAGCTGTTCGCACGATGACATTGAACATTTCTGAATGAGTCTCTTGTGATGTTCTTGTGTATGTCTTCAATTGGTTGGTGAATTTACGGCGTAGGGTAGAGCCCCGCTAAGAACTGTCCCTGCTGTCATATCTCATCAATCCATCCGGCATCGCTGGGGGCGGTGGGACCTAAACTGACCACTGAGTCAACTGACAAGGCAGCTCAGCATCCAGTTACTAACTAAAACCCAGTCACACACTCCTGGAGATTTAGACAGACACAGACAGGCCATCATGCAAGCAAATGTGTAGGCAATCAAGTTCACACTCACACACAGTGCCATGTGAACACACAGCCAAACAGACAATTACAGATAATACACACAGACACATGCGTGCAAGAGAAAATGACCAAACCAAGCGCGGGATCAGCCCCCAAAACAGGCCACAAAGAAGCTGACGCAGGACACAAATGCGCTCTGACACTGGGGCTGGTAATGCTTTGAGTTGTCTAAAATCCCAACAACTGACCCAGAAATCGTAATACACAGAGACGGGTCTGGAGTCCGAGGGAGGTCGAGTGTGATGCATTGTGGGGAAGAATTAAATTGACAATTTCTTTGCCTACTTCACAAGCCTTGTGGTGGTATTTACGCAGAATAAGGTGGAGGGTACTTAAACTGCTGTCTTTTGCAATGCAGAATCACAAGGACGGATAAGTGATTCAAATATACATAAGAGGTACTCTGTAGGATTGCACAATATCAATCCCCCATGTCCCTTGATTGAAGTCAAAGGCCATCTTTGTTTCCTTTCAGAGACGGTAAGAGAAGATGACGGAGGCAGCATAGGTCAAACACAAACGAAAACAAGCAGCTGCAATACATTTATAGCAAAAACCCCGAGGGAAGGAGGGAACCAGACTATAATATCACACATTTATTTCAACTAAATGCCTCAGATAAGCTCTAATGGTCTTCTTTGTTTTTGTGTTTCCTTGCAGGAACTCGCAGTGCAGGAGTATAAAAATAGATTGGGGTCGTTAGAAATCTTACCAAAAGTTAAGTTTATTTCAAATTCAATTTTGTTTAAAGGGGAACATTATCAACAGACCTATATAAGCGTCAATATATACCTTGATGTTGCAGAAAAAACACTGTATGTTTTTTCAACCGATTTCCGAACTCTAAAAGGGTGTATTTGGCGATTTAAACGCCTTTCAATTGTTCGCCTGTCGGAGCAATGACCTTTCACCCGTCACGTCATGTCGTGAAGTAACCCGCCATTTTCTACAACACATTACACACACCAAGTCAAATCAGCTCTGTTATTTTCTGTTTTTTTCGACTGTTTTCCGGTACCTTGGAGACATCATGATTCGCCGGTTTGTTGTCAGAGGGTGTAACAACACGAACAGAGACGGTTTCAAGTTGCCACAGTCGTCAAAAGATGCAAAAGTCCCTCGTTTGTTCTGCACACTGTAGACAGCTATGCTACGACAGAGATGGCAAGAATCTGTGGATATCCTGCGACACTCAAAGCAGATGCATTTCCAACGATAAAGTCAACGAAATCACAAAGGTGAGTTTTGTTGATGTTATTAACTTATGTGGAGTGTGCTAATCAGACATATTTGGTCACGGCATGACTGCAAGCTAATCGATGCTAACATGCTATTTAGGCTAGCTGTATGTACATATTGCATCATTATGCCTCATTTGTAGCTATATTTGCATCCAGCCTTTCCCTCCACCCACATTTAATGCCAAACAAACACATACCAATTGTTGGTTAGAAAGCGATCGCCAAATTTGTCCACGCTTCCTCCCGTGCAACTGTCTGTCGTGATATGGCTCAAAAGCTTCTGTTTCTTCTTTAATTTTGTTTTCAGTACCTGCCTCTACACTCCAACCATCCATTTCAAGTAATCTGTTGAATCGCTTGCGCCGCTAAAATCCGAGTCTGAATCCGAGCTACTATGCTATACCTTTCTGTACTATCCGCCATGTTTGTTTTGGTGGCTTCACGCAGTGATGTCACAGGACAATAGACGGGTGGATATAGCGATGGTGTAAATCAGGCACTTTGAAGCCGTTTTTCGGGATATTGCGTGATGGGTAAAATTTTGAGAAAAACTTCGAAAAAAAAATAAGCCACTGGGAACTGATTTTTATTGGTTTTAACCCTTCAGAAATTGTGATAATGTTCCCCTCTAACAAAGTATATCAATAGAGATGGGAATTGAAAACCGGTTCTTGTTGAGAACCAGCTCCCAGAGTTTGGATCCCTGGGAATCATTTCGCAGATTTATTAACGATTACCTAATTGATGCCGGTAACGGCGATCAGCCACACAAACGTTAAAATTACTCACGAGAAAGGAAGACAACAGGGCAACTTGCAATATTTGCAAAGTGGATATTCCATCACGTTGAGGAAATACGAGCAGAAACGTTAGCAGACACAGCATGTGATAACTTTAAATGAATGACGCGTTTTCGTTCCCCTCCGAGACGGAAGTGAATCACCACCTGCAGCAGCGGCAAAGTCAAAATGTTGTCTGCTGTTAATACTGCAGGTAACACAAATTCACACTGCCTAGTAGGGTTGTCCCGATACCAATAATTTGGTACCGGTACCAAAATGTATATCGATACTTTTCCAAATAAAGGGAACTTTGGAAAAGTGTCATTTCTGGCTGTATTTTTACAGAAAATCTTGCAATTCAAGAAACATGTGTGTCCTAATACACTCAAATAACCATTTTAGAAGGTTAAAATCTAAATTAAAGGGCATTAAGCACATTTCTTGTTGCACTCAAAGAACAATTTACAATTTTCCATATTACATATAGTCTGCCATAATCAAGGATTAGGTTAGTATACAATAAAAAACACTTGATTTAAACTATATTAAATTATTCATGATTTGTGCTTGCCAATCCTGGTCTGTGCTTAAAGAAAAATACAATTATTAGTAAGTACTTAAAACAAAACAATGGATAAATGTACCCAGATAAGCCACGTCGCAGGTCAAACACACTTGTGTTAAAGATAAAACATGAATTGTACCAATTTGCTACCAAATTCCGTCATTTTACTTGCGCCAGTTGACGATAGATGGGCAGGCTGAACTCTGCTAATATTTGGCATCAATCCAAGCAGCTGTCTATGTGTCTACATGTTATGTTCTACATCTTATGCATACACATGTGCGCAACAGGGGAGCTGGTTAACTTATGAGAGTAGCGTATGTGTGCTTGTGAAAATGTCAACATGTTGTCTGAGTGACGTCAGTGAGTGAGTGGGCGAGTACAGAGAGAGAGGAGCGTGCACACTTGGCAGTAAAGTGATGAACGGGTCCGGTTGTGTCCTGCAAAACTAATAAAAAAGCAACCAGATTGTCACAAATCGGCGGACTCCAATTCTGACCGGAAGGCGGATCTTAGCAGACCTGTTGCGGGGTTCAGCGAACTGAAGGGAATGTCTCCCCTGTGCTCCTCTACTACGGTCTGCACCGGAGCCGAACAGCAGTACAGGTGAAACAACTACATTATTGTCACTTTATAACCCCTTGTGCAGATCTGAATGATTATCATTTAAATGGTTAAATAAGTTTGAAACAAAGGTGCTCATACTAATCACCACATTCGGCGAGGTGTGTTTTAAAGCAACACTTGTTTAAAGTGTCACCTTTATCGTTGGTTTTGAAGTCCAGATACTTCCATATGCATATACGTGTGTGTGCGCGTGTGTGTGTAAATTAGCTTCCCTTGTAGCTTAGCTTACTACATGTTCCAAGACGCATACCCACCACTGTTGATAAGACTACGTACTATTTACTCCTTTATGTCTATTGTGACTGTCAGTGAATGGAAAGGACAAACCCCTAAACAACTAACAACCTTCTGTAAAAGTTCTTGCGAGCCAATGTAGAAATATGCTCAATAAGGCTGGTGCTGTATCTCAAATCGAATACTGCTGTCTATACACTTCTATAAGTATATTGTGCATACTGCGTACTCATTTTTTGAGTGTCCTAATTTTGACAGTGTAGTGCAGTCAAACATTGATTACTGTCATTACACACTTAGCAGAAAAGTTCAGATTGTCTGAGAAGACGTTTTGCCTCTCGTCCAAGTAGGCTTCATTAGTTCATGCTCACTGCTGTGTCTGACATGAACTGATGAGAGGCGAAACGTCTTCTCAGACAATCTGAACATTGTGGTTGTGATTGATTCAATGCTCTGAGAATACAAGCACCTGGATGTATGATAATATTCACAGGCATGGAAATGGAAATAATGATCGCAAAATTTAACTGATTAGACTTCTTCTTCTCTTTATTGATGGTGAATTATAACCGATATTTGGATTGCCTGAAAAAAAAACATATTTAGTATAAGTATAAGTCGCTCTGGAGTATAAGCCGCACCTGCCGAAAATGCATAATAAAGAAGGAAAAAAGCAAACATAAGTCGCATTTTTGGGGGAAATTTATTTGATAAAACCCAACACCAAGAATAAACATTTGAAAGGCAATTTAAAATAAATAAAGAATAGTGAACAACAGGCTGAATAAGTGTACGTTATATGACACATAAAAAACCAACTGAGAAGGTGCCTGGTATGTTAACATAACATATTATGGTAAGAGTCATTCAAATAACTATAACATATAGAACATGCTATACGTTTACTAAACAATCTGTCACTCCTAATTGATAAATCCCATGAAATCGTATACGCCTAGTCTCTTATTTGAATGAGCTAAATAATATTATTTGATATTTTACGGTAATGTGTTAATAAGTTCACACATAAGTCGCTCCTGAGTATAAGTCGCACCCCCGGCCAAACTGTGAAAAAAACGGCGACTTATAGTCCAAAAAATACGGTATCTTCCAGCTGCACAATTTGTCAAGCTTTTAAGTCATTTTTAAAGAGGAACCACATTTTGGGGGGAATTTTGTCCATTACTTACAATCCCAATGTGAGACAGGAAGATCACTTGTTTTTCTTTTTTATACATTCTAATTTGTGATATACAGCAAGTACATTGCACGGTGGTTAACAATGAAACTAAATAGAGTCATCCCTATAAAAATCTTCCAAAAACCACCAACACAATTGTTTTTGTCATGACCTGAATGTTAACTAGTGTTAACGAGATTGTTATCATAAGTGAGGTACTGCTTTACTGCTTTTAGCGGCGCCGTGATCACAGTAAGGCAAATAGCTTATGCAGCGGTTGGCATATTGAGCTGGTGAGCTGCTGCATTGCCTCTGTGTTGGTAAAAGTGCAGGTTTAGATTACAAATTATGCCTCTCACTTGCACAGTAGAAGGTTGTGGCCATAAACCGAGAAGTTGGTCAACTTTGACATTCAACTCGGACCCGGAAATTGCAAGAAAGATACAAAAAGAATCTAGTTTGCACTGACATTCACCTGGTGTGGATTATGAACAATTTGTCAGCAAAGCGGGAAGATATACACGTTCCATAGGCAGAATAGAGCGGATCCCATTGCCTCCATCGTTACTATAGATGACTCATGCTAGCATTTTTTTATGCAGTTCCTCTTTAAATAAAACACATACTGTATAGTTTGGGGTGGTGTGGCTTGGTTGGTAGAGTAATTTGAGGGTTCCAGGTAGGGTTGTAGGGTATACCGCTATTTGTATAGGACCGTGATACTAATTAATCATATTCAGTACTATACCGCCTCTGAAAAGTACCGGTCCACCATTGATGGATCTACTACTATGATTACGTCAATAACTGTTGGCATCACAACATCTTCTTTCGTTTTTTTTTTTTAAATGTATAATATGTTTATGAACTCAGGAAATATGTCCCTGGACACATGAGGACTTTGAATATGACCAATGTATGATCCTGTAACGATATGCTGTCGGATTGATACCCAAATGTGTGGTATGATCCAAAACTAATTTAAAGTATCAAACAACAGAAGAATAAGTGATTTTTACATCTTAACATAAGTGTAGACAGAACATATCAAAAGAGAAAGTAAGCAGATATTAACAGTAAATGAACAAGTAGATTGATAATTCATTTTCTACCACTTGTACCTAATAATTTTGACAAAATAGACTGGAAAATGACACAATATGTTACTGCATACATCAGCAGCTAAATTAAGAGCCTTTGTTTGCTTACTTATTAATTAAAGACAAGTTATCTTGTATGTTCACTACTTTAATTAAGGACAGACTTGCAATAATAAACATATGTTTAATGTACACTGTAAAAAAAAAAATCTGTAAAAAAACGGTCATCTACTGGCAGCTACGGCTGCCAAACAAAAACCATAAAATTAAAGTAAAACATTGTAAACCAAATAGTATTCAAAAACATTATATTTACAATAATTTTCATGGAACATTTTGCGAAAAAATATCATAATTTTACAGTTTTGCAGAAAAATACCTTTATTCTACAGAGTTTTTCCAAATTATTACAATCAACCAACTTTAATGAAGTGACAATGCTGGCAGTTCCAAAGAAAAATACCATTATTTTACACATTTCTTCTGAATTGTTAAGATCAGGGGTCTTAAACTCGATTTACCTGGAGATGCAGAAACTACCTGAAAAGTGGATTCACCTTCTTTGAATTGCTATCCCGACCTAGCAACATACTTACCAATCCTTCCGAGAGACTTCCTGTGACCCTCGCGAAGGATTGTCCCGATGTTCGCCCGGCCAAGTATTTTAAGGGCGTGCCGTGACAACACTGCCTTCATCGTCCTCGACAACTTTTCGTCGCTTTCGCTAATTCACCATACAAACAGCGCGCCGACTACGGTTTCATATGTACATTCAAAAGCGACTGCAAGACATACTTGATCAACAGCCATACAGGTCACACTGACGGTGGCTGTACAAACAAATTTAACAATGTTACAAATATGCACCACACTGTGAACCCACACCAAACAAGAAAGACAATCACATTTTGGGAGAACAACCGCAATATAACACAAAATAAACACAAAAGAACAGATACCCAGAATCCAATGCAACGCTACTCTTCCAGGCTAAACCCCCACCACCACCCCACATCACTGCCCCCCTCCGTGCCTGGTTGAGGTGGGTGGGGTTTGGTGGTTGCGGGGGTGTAGCCCGGAAGAGTAGCACTGCATGGGATTCTGGGTATTTGTTCTTTTGTGTTTATGTTGTGTTACGGTGAAGATGTTCTCCCGAAATGTGTTTGCCATTCTTGTTTGATGTGGGTTTACAATGTGGCGCATATTTGTAACAGTTTTAAATTTGTTTGTACGGCCACCGTCAGTGTGACTTGTATGATTGTTGGCTGTTGATCAAGTATGTCTTGCAGTCACCAACGTATGTCATATTACAGAGAAAAATGTTAAATTGTTAGTATGAGCATGAACCTTTATATAAGAGGCTACATATATTTTTCGACTTTAATGTAATAATACACATAAATATTTAAAAAAATAAGATTTACCTTAAAATTACATATAAAACTGTTAGATTGTTAGTATGGACATAGACTTTTATATACCAAGCTACATATTAAATGAAAGTTAATTACTGTAATTTTACATGAATTTGAAAGTAATTTGAGAAAACAGAAAATGATATGTATAATTAATTTGGTATTTTTCTGTAAAAAAAATAGAAATATACATAGTTTGGCATCCATCCATCCATCCATTTTCTACCGCTTATTCCCTTTTGGGGTTGCGGGGGGCGCTCGCGCCTATCTCAGCTACAATCGGGCGGAAGGCGGGGTACACCCTGGACAAGTCGCCACCTCATCGCAGCATTACTGGCATATTACTTAAAATAACAGGCGGTTTGTTTTTTCACAGATAATGTCTTCAATTCTACAGTTTTATAACCTATTTTAAAAAAAATAGAAAATTACAATAGAAATTTAGAGTAAATCAACCATAAAAATAGGATTTTTTTTTTTTTTTACAGTGCACCCTAAGATAGTTTGTGGTCCCCTTTATTTAGAAAAGTACCGAAAATTATCAAAATAATTTTGGTACCGGTACCAAAATAATGGTATCGGGACAACACCAGTTCCAGGTTCGATCCCCACTTCCGCCATCCTAGTCACAGCTGTCGTGTCCTTGGACAAGATACTTCACCCAACTGCTCCCAGGGCCACCCACACTGGTTTAAATGTAACTTTACTAAAGCGTTTCACTACGTTAGGCGCTTTGAGTCACTAGAGCAAGGCACTATATAAATATAATTCACTTCACTAGATTGTTGTTTACAACTATATTACGCTACAATTTGCTCCTCAGTTGCCATTATTTCATGTTTGTTCTTCCCCTTTCGCTACACATGAGGGCTATTGATTGCGGTCCATCCAGCACTGCACGCTCACTATTTTGTCAGGGTGAAAGCACTTAACCCCTAAAAAGGCAAAGTGAAAGTATGGTATTGCGCAAATAGAGACGCAACATGAGACTTCTCACAGACGCAAAAAGATTACATTTATATTGATATTTCTCATGGGAATAAATCAGTGACTTGGTTTGAAAAAGTAATACTTGCGACAAGCCTTTCTTGTTCCTAGACTACAAATGATGACACATATATTTTGACGTATTTCACAGTGATCGTTTTGGAGGATCTCCGTTTTAACAGCTATTGTTGGCTTTGACAGACGTGGTGCTCTTTTGCAACTCAAGAGTTGTTGTTTTTTCATTACAATAGGGCGGGGGTCTGCAACCTGCAGTTTTAGAGCTGCCTGCGGCTCTTTAGCCCCACCCTAGTGGCTCCCTTGAGCTTTTTCAAAAATGTATGAAAATAGAAAAAGATTGGGGAGAAATACATTTTTGTTTTAATAGGGTTTCTGTGGGAGGACAATATGACACAAACCTCTCTAAATGTTATAAATCTTACTGTTTGTTTTAAACATGCTTCACTGATGAGTGTTTGGCGAGCGCCATTTTGTCCTACTAATTTTGGCGGTCTTTGAACTCACCATAGCTTGTTTACATGTATAACTTTATTCAATGATGCCACAGAAAGACGTGTTTTATGCCACTCATTCTTTGTCTCATTTTGTCCACCAATCGTTTTACACTGTGCCTGAACACACAAAGGTGAGCTTTGTTGATGTTATTGACTTGTGTGGAGTGCTAATAAGGCATATATGGTCAGTGCATGCCTGCAAGCTAATCGATGCTAACATGCTATTTAAACTAGCTGTATGTACATATTGTATCATTATGTCTCATTTGTAGGTATATTTCAGCTCATTTAATTTCCTTTGCTTATGTCGTCTGTGTATTCAATTTGTATCTGCATTTCTCTTGACACATTTGTATGTAATATTGTCTGCATTTCTGATAGTTATTCGTGTGCCGTTATAGACCACAGCAAACGTAACCCAGCTTGCATAGATTGTTATAAAACCGTTAGAAGAAGACAGCCCGTCATTTCCTTTAAGTAGGACACACACATCTATACCTTTGGACATTCTAAGCCAGTAATTTAGAGGAGTTATCTCACCCTCTGGTACGTTTTACTAATGTTTTCTAATCTTGAAAAATTGTGTAGAATAAATATTACATTTCAACAACAATGATTTGTTTCAGCCTGTGACACAGTCATTTTGATAGTAGGTCAATATAGCTAATATAGACACTTATATCATATATTGACTTCATTATATCACTGGTAGAAAGAAGGCTTTCAATTTGTTGTGGCTTCAGACAGATTTTTTTTGTATTTGTGTTCCAATAGGGGGGCAGCACGGTGGAACAGGGGTTCGTGCATCTGCCTCACAATACGAAGGTCTGAGGTTCGATCCTGCGCTTGGGATCTTTCTGTGTGAAGTTTGCATGTTCTCCCCGTGACTGCGTGGGTTCCCTCCGGGTACTCCGGCTTCCTCCCACCACCAAAGACCTACTGTCCGAAGGCAGCTGAGATAGGCCCCAGAAGGGACAAGCGGTAGAAAATGGATGGATGGTCCAATGAGATGCTTTCAACATTTTGGGTTTAACCAAATGCATTAGGTTGTAATCATCCTTGCCAATAGCTGGGGTTTTGGCACCACTGTCTAGACTAGCCTACTTGGATGAGAGGTGAAACACTTTTTAAGGAAAACCCACAGCAGTTGCAATTGATTGAATTCCCCGAGAATACAATTCAAATACAAATATCAGTATGATTAACCCTGGGCTTGATAAGAGCAATAAAGTGTGCGACAACACAATAATTAAATGTCCATACCAATGCCATATACTGTAGATCCCAGTTGTATAAGTCACTGACACTACAAAGGCAGAGATCAAGACAGGAGTCCGTGAAAAGCTTGATTTATACATGGGGACACAAATGAATGTTTTATTGGAATAAGAGAGACATACAGATGCATGTGACAGATGTGTCTTTCTGTCCTTTGGAGATACGCACCTATTTAAAAATGCAGATTAAAAAAAAGCATTTGAACCTTCGCTTTAGACCAATGGTTCCGTCTTTTTTCAGTGATGTAACGCCTGTGAACATTTTTTTTTTTAATTCAAGTACCCCCTAATCAGAGCAAAGCATTTTAGGTTGAAAAAAAGAGATAAAGAAATAAAATACAGCACTATGTCATCAGTTTCTGATTTATTAAATTGTATAACAGTGCAAAATATTGCTAATTTGTAGTGGTCTTTCTTGAACTATTTGGAAAAAAAGATATAAAAATAACTAAAAACTTGTTGAAAAATAAACAAGTGATTCATTTATAAATAAAGATTTCTACACATAAAAGTAATCATCAACTTAAAGAGCCCTCTTTTGGGATTGTACAAGAGATTCATCTGGATTCATGAACTTAATTCTAAACATTTCTTCACAAAAAAAGAAAACTT
Organism: Nerophis ophidion; assembly: GCF_033978795.1. Classification (NCBI taxonomy): domain Eukaryota; kingdom Metazoa; phylum Chordata; class Actinopteri; order Syngnathiformes; family Syngnathidae; genus Nerophis; species Nerophis ophidion. Next base: position 22,100,475 of record NC_084619.1, read on the forward strand.
TAACATCAGTATTTATGGAACATGTCCACTAAAAATCTGGCTGTCAACACTGAATATTGCATTGTCGCATTTCTTTTTACAGTTCATGAACTTACATTCATGTTTTGTTGAAGTATTATTCAATAAATCTATTTATAAAGGATTTTTGAATTGTTGCTATTTTTAGAATATTTAAAAAAAATCTCACGTACCCCTTGGCATACCTTCAAGTACCCCCAGGGGTATGCATACCCCCATTTGAGAACCACTGCTTTAGACAACTGGCCAATTGTTACTTGCACTCAAACCACGCTCCTTTGTCTCTATGTGCAACTAATCTGACTTTCTTCTTACCTTTCCATTATCATGTCGAGCTAATTCTAAATATGGAACCCACATTTTTTGACTAAAATGAATGGACCAATCATTCCACATCAATTAGTCTATCCATCACTGCAGATTAGAGGAGTGGGGCATGAGAAACAAAGGAGAAAGAGATGAAATTTCCATCATGACCTGGGTACCTACAATTACTACATGATGACCTTGTTAGCAAATTCAAATGGAGGAACGCAGCTTTAGAACCCTTTACACGTACATGTTCTAATCTACAGATGCTTCTTTGTATCAGTCTTTCAGTATGACATGGACCATAAAAAGCACAACAGACGGTAAAATGGTGACTATTCTAGATACTACTTAAAATAAGCAATGGTTGGATATTCCTTGTAATTATTCATCTCTGTTTCTGCAAGCATTACTACTTCTACCCGGAGTTGAAAATGTAATGCGCAAAAAGAACTATGATGATTTTTTCTGTTCCGACTTATACATGTTACAATGTTGGATATTTACATAAATAATGCCAACATTTGTTACTGTATTTTTCGGACTATAAGTCTCAGTTTTTTTCATGGTTTGGCCGTGGGTGCGACATATACTCCGGAGCGACATATGTGTGAAATTATTAACACATTACCGCAAAATATCAAATATTATTTATCTCATTCGCGGAAGAGACGAAGAAAATGTCAGCAATCGTCACACACACGTCAACCAATAAGAATTGGGCGGGGGAGGGTCATGGCAGAAGTGCATTGTGGGTCATGGGATGCTAACTGCTATATGCTTCTGCCGTAGCTATTAAAATGAATCATTTCATCTTGGCGGTAACTTATAAAAACTGAGAAGGGCTGAACAAAAATGGCACCTAAAAGGAAATCATGTACTGCAGATTACAAGCTGGACGTAGTGAAATATGCAGCAGAAAACGACAAGAGGAAGCGGCGCATACCTTTGGAGTTGGCAGAGTTGTTTAGAAGCGACATCAAGGAAGAAGATTTCATCGGATTTAGCGATTCGGAGTGACAGATTGTTTGGTAAACGTATAGCATGTTCTATATGTTATAGTTATTTGAATGACTCTTACCATAATATGTTACTTTAACATACCAGGCACGTTCTCAGTTGGTTATTTATGCGTCATATAACGTACACTTATTCAGCCTGTTGTTCATTATTCTTTATTTATCTTAAATTGCCTTTCAAATTTCTATTCTTGGTGTTGGATTTTATCAAGTAAATTTCCCCCAAAAATGTGACTTATACTCCACTGCGACGTATATATGTGTTTTCCTTCTTTATTATGCATTTTCGGCCGTTGCGACGTATACTCCGGAGCGACTTATAATCGGAAAAATACGATATATCATAAAGTTCATGTATGCACAAGCTTGCACTAATGAGTGGTTCTACACTATAATTTTGGTATCGTGAACAAAATGTATTTCGATACTTTTTAAAATATAAGTTGGCCACAAAAAAGTAATTGTTTATCTATTATTTTAACAGGAACTCTTATTAAAAATATCTTTCTTATTGTAATCAAAGAACAAATTTGGCGCTAAAGGGGAACTGCACTTTTTTTGGAATTTTGCCTATCGTTCACAATCATTATGATAGACAGGAAAACAAACGTCTTCTTTTTTTTTTTTTTTTTAAGTTTTCCCATCCATCCATTTTCTACCGCTTGTCCCTCTCAGGGTCACGGGGGTGCTGGAGCCTATTATAGCTGCACTCGGGCAAAAGGTGGGTTACACCTCAAGTTGATAAAAAACCCTCCAGCAACATTTTAAATACACAATACTAGTCTATTTATAATGTAGTAACAGACGTGTTCATAACATTATGTAATATATTTAATCTTTATCGTATTTTGATCATGTCTATCATTTCCGGGACTGATTTATTCCGGGCATGGATTTCTGTTTCCACTGCAGTGCACGTCTAACTTCTGGCAAAATGTGTGTTCCTACTTCCGGAATCAAACACAAGTGTGTTTTCTAATGATGATAAACTTGGTAACAAACAACAAAGACTATTATTTTTGGACAAATGAGGATTTAAAACCTTATACTTTTGAAGCCTAATAAACTGCTGCTTATAGAAGCGAACATTAAGGAAGAGTGAGACGTTGGAGCAGACAGAGGCTGGGAGAGTGAGGTGAAAGCAATTTTGACGCTATAGATATAGAACTTGGAGCCAAATTCTTTTGACATAAGTTGATTGCTTACCCAAAATCAAAAAGAAGCATCCCAGGCCAGCTGGACCAGACGAACAACTGTCCATCAAGTGAGTCACTTTAATATTGATCATGATACACACAGCATGTCATGAGTGTTAGTACAACTACAGTACATACGCTGTCTGGCTAGCTCAGCTGTGTACAAACAAAACAGGAAATGTGAGCTGATACTTTACAGATACTATAATATGATTGTTCATGTTTTTCAGTCAGTACGAATTGGTGTCATATCCCAGTGTTGAGGATTACAAATCCAAACGCATTTTGTGTTGTTGTAGAAGCTAGTTTATCGCTTACTGTAGTTAACTTTTACGGCTAATACCGAAGCACGTCGATGTGCTACTACTAAAGAAAAATAGTGCCTCAGTGTTCGCTCTTACAATAATAAAGTGTGGCTATAGCTTGGTTATTATACAGGTTACAGAATGTAAATGAGTATTGTTGACGTTTTGTGAAGGCATTCGTGAAGTGCTCCCATTAGCTGCATTATTAGCCACTTGGAACAAGCCGATTGTTATAGGCTAGAAAGTGAAAAAAATAAAAATAAATAAATTAATAAAAATATATATATAAACTTTGGTCTTGTTGTCTCTCATATTGATTGCAAATGATAGGCAAAATTCCAAATACAAGTGCAGTTCCCCTTTAAATAGTGAACATATAGACAAAGTCTCTATTAGTAGAAAGTAAGGCTCCTAATTTGGGTGCTGACATATGCAATAACCTATTGTGTCATTTTCCATTCTATTATTTTGTCAAAATTATGAGGGACAAGCATTAGAAACTAATTAGTGGATAGATCATGAATCTACTTGTTCATGTACTGTTAATATCTGCTTACTTTCTGTTTTGGGGAAGGCGTGGCGAAGTTGGTAGAGTGGCTGTGCCAGCAATGAGGGTTACTGGTTCAATCTCTACCATCTACTATCCTAGTCACGTCCGTTGTGTCCTTGGGCAAGACAGTTAAACCCTTGCTCCTGATGGGTCCTGGTGAGCGCCTTGCATGGCAGCTCCCACCGTCAGTTTGTGAATGTGTATGTGAATGGACGAATGTGGAAATACCGTCAAAGCGCTTTGGGCTCGTTAAAAAGGGGTAGAAAACCGCTTTACAAGTACAACCCATTTACCATTTTTAACAAGTTCTCTACATTTCTGTTCAAATGTAATAGGCACATATTCGCCTGGATACCTTACGTAGGTTCTGGATGACACTAAAAATTTGGGCTTGGATGCAAAACCACATAGTTAGAGGGTAATACATTGGTCATAAAAACATCCTATGTACAGGCACACATTTCTTAAAATTATAATTAACAAAAAAGGACAAAATATTTTGTGATAATAAAAACAATATTGATGTAATCATTGTATTACAGACTAGATGCGACTCTTGTACTTGGTATCATTAAAATCGAAATTTGTGTAGATACCCATTTGTTTACATTCAGGAGCGATAGTTTGCTGTTAACAGTTAGCTATTATATCCTCATACGGTGTGTAGTGAAGCATGTTTAGCTATTCCTCGTCCTACAGTGATGATACTTGAAAGAAATTGTTTATTTGTCATCATGGAGGCAAGTATTAGTGCCTTAGAAGTAGCTAAAACTGTGTGGAGTACCTTTGTTAATTCATTAGTACCGTGGTACATTATTATTACCGGTACTCTGTACTCTAGCTTGTGGATGGCTACCAAAAGCGCTTTATCGCAGTGAAACTTGCCAAGGGACATGTAAACAAATATTAACATTGCTGTATGTATACTTTTCACCCAGCAGATTTGGTCATATTTTCAGTAGACCCATAATAAATTCATAAAAGAACCAAACTTCATGAATGCTATTTGTGACCAACTAGTATGTGCTCCAATCACTCTATAAGAAAAAAAAAAAAAAAGAGTTGTGGAAATTATTGGAAACTCAAGACAGCCATGGCATTATGTTCTTTACAAGTGACCACGACTCTATGTTTGAATAGTGTATATTTTCAAAAGATAAATTCTAATGTTTCATTTGCAATCTGAAGGTTACGCCTCCACACACCAACTGTTTGCAGACAGACTCAGAAAGCGAGTTAGAAATGTGAACGTGGCACAAAATATTCACAAACCGTACACCAAAGCAAGGAAGTGTGTTAAATGTAGATTAGAATCATCATTGGTCGTATTTAACATTTCCTTAACAAAACTGCTAATCCCGACTGAGCAGAGGACCTGTTTTAGCTCAAACACAAAGTGGATCTTGATCAGGGTGAAACTAACTGCTCAGTAAATACGAGGAGATAAGTATATCCCCGGGGCATTGCGCTGACTGAGGAATCTTTGCATCTCATTTATCATGTTACATGATTTAGGCCAGTCCTTCGGGAAAACAAGCTATCTTTGTCATAAGTTATGCCAATGGCTAATACGACCATCTGTGGACTACGGACCATCAGTCAAGAGTAGTGTGCAATCGATGGAGACGAGAATAGTGTCATCTTTGAGTGATTAATCGTAGAGGGACATCTTGAGCTCCCAGAGAGCTGATGTGGCTACAGCTGAGGCAGCAGGCCCGCCAGGCCAAGTAGTCACACAACACCTATCCCATATCTGGACATCCTCCCCACCCCTTACACAGAACATCATGCACCGGTCTCTGCCAATCTCCTGAATAAACAAGCCTCCGGCAGTACCAGAAAAAGGATAATAGTTCACCTGGAGGTGACACGAAAAGAAAACAGACCTCTTTGCATAACAAATGGAGATATGCACAACAAAAGCAAATAGGCATCCTGATAAAGGATTATACAAACATGTCCAAAACGGGAAACAGTGATTTTTTTTTAAGCACAATGCAAGCCACAGTTGTAGGATATCAAAGTCATCTCGCTACTATGTACATTTGTTGAATCTGAGGTACGTGCATCAGTGGGAAGTTTTTTACCATGGGCAAAATACACAGAAGGCCACAGCCTGGATGTTATGATCTGTTTATTGATATTTGTATTTTGAAAATATATTTGTACATACTGAGGATGTGACAGTATTTCAGTTTCAAAGTCTTCACAAAAATGCAGTGAAGCGTGACAATATCGAACAAAACTCGGTGTGTTTTTTTTTTTTTTTTTAGCGTTTGCCGGGTCTTATAATAGACTACATCTCCCAGAATGCTCAACGCAGTGCGGGGCGGCAAGTGAAGTGTTTGTAGTCGGTGAGAGGAATTGTTTTTTTTGGATATTTCCTGAAAAATGTCATCAAAATCTATTCATAACTCTTTTAGTTATATTTCTAACAAACAGACAAACACACCCTGACAAAAAACATGCCGTATATTTTGGATTATAAATCGTTCCGGAGTATACGTCGCACCGGCCGAAAATGCATAATAAAGAAAAAAAACATATATACGTCGCACTGGTAAGTCGCATTTTTGGGGGAATTTTATTTGATACAATCCAACACTAAGAATAGACATTTGAAAGGCATTTGAAAATAAATAAAGAATAGTGAACAACAGGCTGAATAAGTGTACGTTATATGACGCATAAATAATCAACTGAGAAGGTGCCTGGTATGTTAATGTAACATATTATGGTAAGAGTCATTCAAATAACTATAACATATAGAACATGCTATACGTTTACCAAACAATCTGTCACTCCTAATCGATAAATCCGATGAAATCTTCTTCCTCGATGTCGCTTCTAAACAACTCTGCCAACTCCAAAGGTATGCACCGCTTCCTCTTGTCAAATACCCTCATCAGTGAAGCATGTTTAATATGAACAGTGGGATTTATAACAATGAGTGAGGTTTGTGTCATGTTTGTCCTCCTACGGAAACCATATTAAAACAAAAAATATATATTTTTCCCCCACCTTTTTCCATTTTCATACATTTTTGAAAAAGCTCCAGGGAGCCACGAGGGCAACGGTAAAGAGCCGGATCTAAAAACTGAGGGTTTCCAACCACTGGCAAGGTTGTACAAAATCAAATCACAGTTCACATAATCAGGATTCTGGTTGACCTCCAAATTGTTCAGAAGCTGACGTGACGGTCCAATCCAGTTCATGTGGAACTTTTGAAAGGATATTTTATCCCAAAATATGCTCGTTGTTTAGTCATTTGGAATGTTTAAACTTTGAGATACCGCTGCAGAGGGGGAGGTGAAGAAGTGAACCCCAATGCCGTCACAGAGATCCTGCAAAATTGCCGATAGGAGGACAGTATGTTTAGTATTTGTTTGACTACGCCTTACCCACTGAAACACGCAAAGTGGGACATGAACTGAGGGATTCACAGAGCGACGTGGCTTCCTGCAGTCAAATATTTAGATGCATGACAGCCTCGATTTCAGCATCTGACAGCAGGAACAACTGCTTTCAACACAACACGGCAGAAGAAGTGAGCCGTGGGTGTTAAAATCCACATCCATGTTCATCATTCCACACTAGCAACATTCTGCTTCTCGTATGGCTCTGACACCATCGCCGATTCCAAAGAAATGTCAGGTGGTCTTTCACTTTCCAATTGTGTGTGATACAGAAGAGCGACACAAAGAAGGCTCACTTTTAGAGGCAGTGTGAACGTAGTTATAGTCACATCATGCATAATTAATCCCTCAGGTGGGAAGGTGTTTTCACTTGCAGCGACTCACACCAATGTTTAGGAAACATGTTAGCAAGGAGGGTGTTAGTGTGGTAAAATCTAAGCAGTGACAAAGGCTGGTTATTTCACATAGCAGCCCACTGACTAAATTAGAGTCAGGATGCACTAAACCAGGTTTTCTTTTTGACTTTAGGGTCCAACTTTACTATTACAGAGGGGCCCGTGGCCCACTCAAATAATAACAATGAATTAGTAATCGTAGTCTTGATTTTAATCATATTCAATAATTATGGATAACAATGATTTCTGTTGTTCCTGGATCACATCTCTAGTTTATGTTTGTTTCCTTTTTTGTCTGTTTTGATCATTTCTTGACTCTGCCGATCCCATTTGTTTGAACACTTCCTTGTTTGTTTCTATCACCATGGCAACCTAATTGCTCCTCCTGCACAGGCTCCTGACGCACACCTGTTTGTGATTATCGTTTTGTATTTAAGAACGCCTGCTACCTGAGTTCGGTCTGGACGTTTTGTTTGCTTCTTGCAACAGTTGCGTGTGATATCCTTGCCTTCTGTTTGTACTTTGCTAAGTCTTAGCTTAGCTTCCGCGCGCTCAGCACGCACCTCTAAAGACTTTGAACTCAACTTTTGCTAACTATTAGCATTTCGCGATCCGTGCATTGGGACACCTTTATTTTTACCCTTTGTACAAGTGTTATTTTGTTATGTTTTATATTAAACAACCTCCTACCTTCAATCCTGCCTGCTCCTCGTCCTGTAGCATCCCGAGGTGACACTTCACGCGCATCACAATGCGTCCCACACGTAACAGATATCCCCTTAAAACTAGAAAGTGCGCCTAATAGCCCGGTGCACCTAATGTACAGAATAATTCTGATTTTGCCCACCGACTTCAAAGCAATTTTATTTGGTACATGTTATAATGATAAGTTTGACCAGTAGATGGCAGTCAAACATAAAAGATACGTGGTAAGTATGAGGGCAATATCACTCAAGTAAACAACACTGACATTTAATATGTTTCATTTAAAATATGGAACATTACACACGGTGCTCATAAATCTATCAAAATGTTTTAGTACGACTTTGGTAAGCTACGAAGCCGCACCGCTTTATGGATTGTCGCTGTATTAAACATAAGAGTATTATTATGGGGTGTGTATAAGGTAAGACATTATCTGGTGTTTTGTTTCGCAATATTATGCAAAAGCAACTTTTCTTACCTTCTGGTTCCTGATGATCTGTATTTGGGATCTGCATAAGTCTAGAAAAAATTGCAGGCTTCTTTTTCTCTACATTTTATGGGACATTCCTCTTCCGCTGTTGCCATTTCAAATATAAAGTAATGTACAGTTCTTAACACTATCTGTCAGTAACTCGCCATGAAAGCACCAATCCATACCGGTGTAGTGAGTTTTCTTTATTCACCCAAGGAACTTTAGTTATTATAGTTTGGATTGGACTATTTTTCACGGGACACATTTCTGGCCTTGTTGTTTCCGGATAAGGAAATGCTGCTCAGTTATTAATCTAAGTAAAAGTCTGAATGTCATTAAAACAGTTAGCTCCATTTTTGACACTTCTTCCACTCCCGTCCTTGCACGCTACACCGCTACAACAAAGATGACGGGGAGAAGACGCTGCCGAAGGTGAGCCACATAAATTAAACCGCCTACAAAACGGCGCACCGGAAGCAACTGTCAGAAAGCTGCTTTATATATCATCTTCAAGCCATCTATGCAACATTTTGACCAAATAATTTAGAAAAAATATAATAATCATATGACTCCTTTAATGTGCCCTATATTCCGTTGCACTATTTATATGACAAAAGATCGAAAATAGACCATTCATCAGCAGTGCGCCTCATAATCCGGTGCGCCCTATGGTCCGGAATATATGGTAACTTACTTACTGGCAGTGTCAATGTAAAATGAATGAAAAGCATGTGTTAATCACAAAGATTATTATTTAACAGATCAACTTTAGGCTTAGGTCAGGCTGATCAAAAAAATAGATACTGACCAAATATTCTGCATAAGAAGGGACTCATAAAAAACTGGCGCTAAATAAACTTACATGGAATTATGTTGTGCTAAAATAAACTAAATTAATAAAGAAAATATTTATAAACTAAACTGTCAAAAACATTTAAGTGCAAATGAAAATAGAGCTTCGCCACTTTTTTTTTTGCACTTAAAGGCCTACTGAAACCCACTACTACCCACCACACAGTCTGATAGTTCATATATCAATGATGAAATATTAACATTGCAACACATGCCAATACGGCATTTTTAGTTTACTAAATTGCAATTTTAAATTTCCCGGGAGTTTTTTCTTGAAAACGTTGCGTAATGATGACGTGTACGCGTGACGTCACTGGCTGTTAGGAAATATGAGCGCTGCGCACACACACAGCTAAAAGTCGTCTGCTTTAACCGCATAATTACACAGTATTTTGGAGATCTGTGTTGCTGAATCTTTTGCAATTTGTTCAAGAAATATTAGAGAAGTCAAAGTAGAAAGATGGAGTTGGGAAGCTCTAGCCTTTAGCCACACAAACACACGGTGATTCCTTGTTTAAAATTCACGGAGGAGAAACTTTACTATGGATCACAGCGGACATGGATCCTGACCGAATGTCAACCAGCAGGTTTCAGTGAGAAAATTTCGGTAAAAAGTCGCTTCTTACTGGGGATCAGCTGAGCTTGTGCCGCCCATAAAGCTGCAGTCGACTTCGCTGAGACACTGAGCGTCAACACACCCGTGGACACACACCTCCGACTATCAGGTACTGTTAAACTCACTAAAACACTAGCAACACAATAGAAAGATAAGGGATTTCCCAGAATTATTATAGTAAATGTGTCTAAAAACATCTGAATCCATCCCAATGCAATCGCGCTTTTTTTTTAACTTGTTTTTTTTTCTTTCCTTTTTTCTTGTCCGTCGCTACCAATATCCTCAAACACGAATCTTTCCTCCTCGCTCAAATTAATGGGGAAATTGTCGTTTTCTCGGTCCCAATAGCTCTTTTTGTTGGAGGCTCCCATTAAAAACAATGTGAATATGTGAGGAACCATCAACACGTGACGTCATCATCTGTGACTTCTGGTAGAGGCAGGGCTTTTCTCTTAGCAAGCAAAAGTTGCGAACTTTATCGTGGATGTTCTCTACTAAATCCTTTAAGCAAAAATATGGCAATATCGCGAAATGATCAAGTATGACACACAGAATGGACCTGCTAGCCCCGTTTAATAAGTAAATCTCATTTCAGTAGGCCTTTAATAAACTTCACTGGTATATTCTATGTTTGTTTGATATCGTCATTACTGCCACAAGTGGTGGGAAAGTGTATTACAACTGGATACCGCTGCGGCCCACAGTTGAGAGCCATATGTTACTTGGCGGCCCAACAGTGGTTAAGAAGCACTGCACCAATAATCATGGATGTGCACCATTGCTCCATTGGAGTGGAGAAAGACAGCCCGTTGCAAGGAAAACGATTTGTTTGGGTGGTCTAGTCAAAGCCTATTGCTAACTGGGCAACAACTGTGGTTGGAAAGCTAATGAGGCAGACAACCCTTCCTGAATGGAGACATCAAAAGGCAGGGGGAAGCTGGCTGGCTACACCGCGATTCACGGTATCATTACGAGGCTGCAAATACGCCGGCATGTTGCCTTTGATAAACTGGAGTGGCGGTGAGATAGACAACAGGATGTTTACATTCTTTTTGGGAGGGTGCCAGCGTGCAGCCAAGCGGTGACACACACCACCAGAGCGACCTGGTACCATTCATAATGATCCTCTATTCACAGAGGCATCATTTAGCGTGCTATTATCAGGGATCATTGTTATTTCCCTCTCCATGTATGTACAGAATCCCACCGAGACCAATATGTCTAATGCAGATAACCGTGCTATTTTGGTTAACCCCATTGTGTACATGAAAGTGAAAACACACAGCCCTTAGAGGATTCCCATTAGTGTTTTTATAGGATTAAAGAGAGCGATGGAGCATAACGGTATTTCTTGCTCTCTTTTGTTTCCAATACTGTAAAGCTTGGGAGAGAACAAATGAGCAGAAAATTGCATATACTTTCAACAATGTTCATACAAATCAGCCAATATCATATCATATTTAGTACAAATTAGGGTTGAACGGTATAGCGGTATTAGTATAGCACCGCGATACTAATGAATCATTTTCAGTACGATACTGTCTCTAAAACGTACCAGTCCAACATCCCCCCGCGCCTGACGTGAATTTGATGGTTTTACGAGCAGACGAGCATGTTCGACAGCGCACAACGACGGAGTACTTACAAACCCCGTTTCCATATGAGTTGGGAAATTGTGTTAGATGTAAATATAAACAAAATACACAATTTGCAAACCATTTTCAACCCATATTCAGTTGAATGCACTACAAAGACAATATATTTGATGTTCAAACTCATACACTTTATTTTTTTTTGCAAATAATAATTAACTTAGAATTTCATGGCTGCAACACGTGCCAAAGTAGTTGGGAAAGGGCAAGTTCACCACTGTGTTACATCACCTTTTCTTTTAACAACACTCAATAAACGTTTGGGAACTGAGGAAACTAATTGTTGAAGCTTTGAAAATGGAATTCTTTCCCATTCTTGTTTTATGTGAGGTTTCAGTCGTTCAACAGTCCGGGGTCTCCGCTGTCGTATTTTACGCTTCATAAAGTGCCACACATTTTCATTAGCACAGGTCTGGACTACAAGTGGGCCAGGAAAGTACTTGCACTATTCTTTTACAAAGCCACGCTGTTATAACACGTGCTGAATGTGGCTTGGCATTGTCTTGCAAAAATAAGCAGGGGCGTTCATGAAAAAGACGGCGCTTGGATGGCACCATATGTTGTTCCAAAACCTGTATGTATCTTTCAGCAGTAATGATGCCTTCACAAATGTGTAAGTTACCCATGCCTTGGGCACTAATGCAGCCCTATACCATCACAGATGCTGGCTTTTGAACTTTGCTTCCCCTTTGGTCCGGATGACACGATGTCAAATATTTCCTAAAAGAATTTGAAATGTGGACTCGTCAAACCACAGAACACTTTTCCACTTTGCATCAGTCCATCTTAGATAATCTCGGGCCCAGAGAAGCCGGCGGTGTTTCTGGATGTTGTTGATAAATAGCTTTCGCTTTGCATAGTAGAGCTATAACTTGCACTTACAGATGTAGCAACAAACTGTATTTATTGACGGTGGTTTTCTGAAGTGTTCCTGAGCCCATGTGGTGATATCCTTTAGAGATTGATGTTGGTTTTTGAAAAGGTGCCGTCTGAGGGATCGAAGGTCATGGTCATTCAATGTTGGTTTCAGGCTTACGTGGAGTGATTTATCCAGATTCTCTGAACCTTTTGATGATATTATGGACCGTAGATGTTGAAATCCCTAAATTTCTTGCAATTGCACTTTGAGAAACGTTGTTTTTGAACTGTTTGACTATTTGCTCACGCAGTTGTGGACAAAGGGGTGTACCTCGCCCCATCCTTTCTTGTGAAAGACTGAGCATTTTTCAGGAAGCTGTTTTTACACCCAATCATGGCACCCACCTGTTCCCAATTAGCCTGCACACCTGTGAGATGTTCCAAATAAGTGTTTGATGAGAATTTCTGAAGTTTATCAGTATTTATTGCCACCTTTCCCAACTTCTTTGTCACGTGTTGCTGGAATCAAATTCTAAAGTTAATGATTATTTGCAACAAAAAAAAATATTTATCAGTTTGAACATCAAATATGTTGTCTTTGTAGCATATTCAACTGAATATGGGTTGAAAATGATTTGCAAATCATTGTATTCTGTTTATATTTACATCTAACACAATTCCCCAACTCATATGGAAACAGGGTTTGTAAAAGCAGACAGACAGTGTGTAGACATAAAAGGGAGAACGGACGTATTTTGGCTTAAAAACTAACGATAAAGGTGAAGTTATAACACTGAAACGCCCTCAGGAAGATTTGCTGTAAGATATGGTTAGTTAGTTCGCGGCTGATGTCCATCCGCCGTCGGCAGTGTTTGAGCTACTTCTAAATCACTAATCCTGGTCTCCATGGCGACAAATAAAGTAAGTTTCTTAAAAGTATCATCCCTGCAGGACGAGGAATAGCTAAACATGTTTCACTACACACCGTAGCTCAACGGCGCCAAAATGTAAACGCCATTGGTGGATCTACACCTAGCATCCACTATAATGATACCAAGTACAGGCACGTATCTATTTGATACTGCTATGATTACGTTGATATTTTTTGGCATTACAACATCTTTCGTTTTTAAAAAAAGGTATATTATGTTTATAAACTCAGAAAAAATAATCCTGGACACATGGGGACTTTGAATATGACCAATCCTGTAACTACTTGGTATCAGATTGATACCCAAATTTGTGTATCATCCAAAACTAATGTAAAGTATGCAAACAGCAGAAAAATAAGTGATTATTACATTTTAACAAAAGTGTAGATAGAACATGTTAAAAGAGAAAGTAAGCAGAGATTAACAGTAAATGAACAAGTAGATTAATAATTAATTTCCGACCACTTGTCCTTAAAGGCCTACAGAAACCTACTACTACCCACCACGCAGTCTGATAGTTTATACATCAATGATGAAATATTAACATTGCAACACATGCCAATACGGCCTTTTTAGTTTACTAAATTACAATTTTAAATTTCCCGGGAGTTTCGTCTTGAAAAGGTTGTGTAATGATGACGTGTACGCAAGACGTCACGGGTTTTTAGGAAGTATGAGCGCTAAACACACACACACAACTAAAAGTCGTCTGCTTTAACGGAATAATTACACAGTATTTTGGACATCTGTGTTGCTGAATATTTTGCAATTTGTTCAATTAATATTGGAGAAGTCACAGTAGAAAGATGGAGTTGGGAAGCTTTAGCCTTTAGCCACACAAACACACGGTGATTCCGTGTATAAAATTCCCGGAGGTGAAACTTTACAATGGATCAGAGCGCGGTCAAGCGAACATGGATCCCGACCACTTGTCAACCAGCAGGTTTCGGTGAGAAAATTGTGGTAAAAAGTCGCTTCTTACCGGACAAAAGCTGAGCTTGTGCCGTCATAGCTGACGTCGACTCCCCTGAGACATTGGCGTCAAGACACCCGTGGACACACCCCTCCGACTATCAGGTACTATTTAATCTCACTAAAACACTAGCAACACAATAGAAAGATAAGGGATTTCCCAGAATTATCCTAGTAAATGTCTCTAAAAACATCGGAATCAGTTCCCATGCATTCGCGTTTCGTTTTTTTTAACTTATTTATTTATCTTTTGTAGTCCGTCGCTATCAATATCCTCAAACACGAATCTTTCATCCTCGCTCAAATTAATGGGGAAATTGTCGTTTTCTCGGTCCGAATAGCACTTTTTGTTGGAGGCTCCTATTAAAAACAATGTGAATATGTGAGGAGCCCCCACACGTGTGACGTCATCGTCTGCGACTTCCGGTAGAGGCAAGGCTTTTCTATTAGCGCCGAAAGCTGCGAACTTTATCGTGGATGTTCTCTACTAAATCTTTTCAGCAAAAATATGGCAATATCGCGAAATGATCGAGTATGACACATAGAATGGACCTGCTATCCCCGTTTGAATAAGAAAATCTCATTTCAGTAGGCCTTTAATAATATTGACACAATAATAAAATAAATAACACAATGTGTTACTGCATACGTCAGCAGACTAATTAGGAGCCTTTGTTTGTTTACTTGCTACTAAAAGACTAGTTGTCTTGTATCTTTACTATTTTATTAAAGGCCTTAACTGCAATAAGAAACATATATTTAATGTCCCCTTAGATTTTTTGTTAAAATAAAGCATATAATGCCATTTTTTTGTGGTCCCCTTTATTTAGAAAAGTACCAAAATAATTCTAGTACCGGTACCGGTACCAAAATATTGGTTTTGTTACAACACTAGTACAAATATTGCCTTTTCTGAAGATTTAATATTGTCAATAAAAGCAGGTTTGGTATTTCTGCCTTAGTGGTCGTAGGCCCGCCTCCGAATCTATGGGAACGAACCGTGGCTCAGGTGCTTGAGGCCAAACATGATGGATCATCCTGTTGTGAAACCGGCCCTGAGAAGACAGCTGGGAGATAAGGAAGGTATGAGAGCACGTCCTCTCTTCACATCGATCCTTTCCACCACCAGGGGAGAAGGCATCCACATGCCAAACCTCAGATAAAAGGTACAGGGAGGGCCAGACTGAGAACAGTTTTGCAGCTTCAGCAGCCATCTCAGACTGATAAAGACCCGTGGAGAGAAAAATCCTCCTCAGGTTTCCTTTAGGAGGAGGAATTCATTTTCATCACATTTTGCCAAACCCCTTAATTGTCGCTGTTGACTTTTCCTTGAAATTGTGAAATAAACAAAAGCAATTATCACTGATTTGTTTGTGTTATATTCATTTGTTGTATTAAATTGATTAACCTTGTATCTTAAAAGCAGGAAAAAACATTAAATACATGGACAAATGTGTTTGAAAGAATAAAGAGGCACTTAAGAGGATGGATTTTTTTTTTTTTTTTTTTTTTTTTGAATAAATAAGCACAGCTGTGTTTTGGATTTTCCTTGACAACTTATTGCACTGAGTCTTTGATGTGGGTGCATTAAAACAACCACCACCAAGTATAGCAATAGGGGAATATTTTTTAAAAGTTTCATTCCCAGACAACAAATGTAGTTAACATAGCTGTGCAAAAGTGAGTATAAATTGCAAGTACCGTTAAATTCGAGACTATAAGCCCCTACACCAGGGGTAGGGAACCTATGGCTTTAGAGCCAGATGTGGCTCTTTTGATGACTGCATCTGGCTCTCGGATAAATCTTAGCTGGCATTGCTTAACACGAGAAGTCAGTGTTTTTCAACCTTTTTTGAGCCAAAACACATTTTTTTCATTGAAAAAATTCTGAGGCGCACCACCAGCAGAAAACATAAAAAAAATTAAACTCGGTAGCCGATATTGACAAAAAAACATTTTTCCCGCAATAGCTCTTGTCTCTACGTAGGTGTACTGTCAAGCCGTAACTTATTTTGAGTTTTTTTCGGTGTTTTCCTGTGTGACTTGTGCTCCTATTTTGGTGACTTTTCTTTTTTTGTTGGTATTTTCCTGTAGCAGTTTCATGTCCTCCTTGAATGCTATTCATCGCACTTGCTTTGTTTTAACAATCAAGACTATTTAAGTCGTGCGGACGCACTCCTTCTTTGTGTGGACATTGTTGGTTGTCATGCCATGTACGGATGTACTTTGTGGACGCCGTCTGCTCCGCACACTGTAAGTATTTGCTGTTGTCCAGCATTCTGTTTTTGTTTACTTTGCAGCCAGTTCAGTTTTAGTTTTGTTTGCTTCAATGCCTTTTCTTAGTGGCACTCGCCTTTTGTTTATTTTTAGTTTAAGTGTTGGATACCTTTTAACCTACATGCTGCCTCCCGCATATTGTGATCACGACATACCATGTTCCCGACATCTACAAAAGCAATTAGCTACCTGCTACCACCTACTGATATGAAAGAGTATTACACACTTACGCTGCCGAGCTCTAGACAGCACAGACACTCAATAACAGCACACTTTTGAATTATAGTTACAGGTTTGCAAAAAATATTATCAACCCAATTAGGTGAAATTACATCATCTCTCCCACGACACACCAGACTGTATCTCACAGCACACTATCCGCGGCACAGTGGTTGAAAAACACAACGATAAGTAATGAATAATTCCGCTGGTAATCACAGTGTTAAAAATAACATTCAAAATATAAAACATTCTCATGCACTTTAATCCATCCATCCGTTTTCTACCGTTCCTGTTCAAGAAGTCGCATTAATGGTAAGAACTATTTTATTCATTAGCTTCAGAATAACAATGTTATTAAAAAGAAGAAGATACTTGTTATATTCTTAAAATGTTGGTCTTACTTAGAAATGCACACATTTATTTGTATTCAGTGTTAAAAAGTATTATATGGCTCTCTCGGAAATACATTTTATAATATTTTGTGTTCATGGCTCTCTCAGTCAAAAAGATTCCCGACTTCTGCCCTACACTGAGCGTTTTCTAATCGGGCTCCAGTACTATGGAATGCCCTCCCGGTAACAGTTAGAGATACTACCTCATTAGAAGCATTTAAGTCCAATCTTAAAACTCATTTGCATTCTCTAGCCTTTAAATAGACCCCCTTTTTAGACCAGTTGATCTGCCATTTATTTTATTTTCTGCTCTGTGGAAGGGGGGGGGGTCACAGGTCCGGTGGTCACGGATGAAGTGCTGGCTGTCCACATCATACACATCTGCGGTCCTCTCCAAGATTTCTCATAGTCATTCACATTGACTGGGTTGTGAGTTTTTCCTTGCCCTTAAATGGGATTTGAACAGAGGATGTCGTTGTGGCTTGTGCAGCTCTTTGAGACACCTGTGATTTAGGACTACATAAATTAACATTGATCGATGCTTTTTTTCCTACGGTTTGGCTTATAAAACGGCGCGGCCAATTTATGGAGTTTTCTACGGTAGACACACCAAAAACTTGTTATGGCGCCATCTTTTGGACACACGGCAGGTGCTGAGATGAACGTCTACAGCAGGCCTGGGCAATTATTTTGACTCGGGGGGCATTTAGACAAAAAACGTGTCCGAATCTATATCTATTTTTAGGAACACTAATACAAAACCTCACAATAATTAATAATGGAGACTATAAAGAAAAATGCTGTTGGTGGAAAGCGGTGGATTGCAGCTGTCTTTAGCACCGAGACACAGCCGGTATTTCTTTGTTTGTTCTGAAGCTTTAATATGGAACAGAGCGGTCAAGCGAACATGTTTCTCTATCACATGTCAACCGGTAGGGTCCGGTGAGAAAATGGTGGTAATAAGTCGGCTCTTACCGGAGACATGAGCGGAGCGTGCGTCCTCCTGCAGCTGTCAAAGAGGCAGCTGCGACTTTCTTGGCTCCTCCAAGGCTTCCATCAGAGACACTGGCGGTCAAAACAACCCTCTGACTTTCAGGTATGACTTTATAATCTCACTAAAACACTACTAACACAATAAGCAGATAAGGGATTTTCCAGAATTATCCTAGTAAATGTGTCTGATAACATCTGAATCGCTCTCACTGCCCTCGCCTCTTTGTTTTTTTTTTCTTCTAATCCTTCAGTCTCACTATCCTCATCCACGAATCATTCATCCTCGCTCAAATTAATGGGGAAATTGTGGCATTCTCGGTCCGAATCGCTCTTGCTGCTGGTGGCCATGATTGTAAACAATGTGAGTATGTAAGGAGCCCCACAACCCGTGACGTCACACGCACATCGTCTGCTACTTCCAGTACCGGCAAAGCTTTTTTATTAGCGACCAAAAGTTGCAAACTTTATCGTCAATGTTCTCTACAAAATCCTTTCAGCAAAAATATGGCAATATCGTGAAATGATCAAGTATGACACATACAATGGACCTGCTATCCCCGTTTAAATAAGAACATTTCATTTCAGTAGGCCTTTAAACACTGGTGTGCTCATTAGTCCGATAAAAAAGGTATTTATATTTTTGTTTAGCACCGTTTAAGATACCCAATGACTTTTAAGGGGGGAAAAAGTAGTGTTTGGCAATTTTGCAAAAAAGTCATACACACCTGTATCGTATTGACACAAAACAGCGATTGATTGATTGATTGATTAAAGCTTTTATTGGTAGATTGCACAGTACAGTACATATTCCATACAATTGACCACGTTAATCAATTCATGGTAACAGCCACAGAACAGTTTCGAGGGCATGATGATTACATGTGTACTGTATCCCCCCCTCCTATTATGATAAATAGGAATACATTCTGCCTATAAATGAAAACAGACACGTTAGATGGATTGTACTCTATATTTTACTTATATAAAAGATGCAATGCCCCACGCACAAGCTTAGTAGATCAGGCCCTTTGTCTGCAACCACGCAAGTTTAAAATGTAACAGGACAGGCACACTTTTCTGAAGAAGCATTCAAACTATCGTCATATATTTAGCAGATCAAATGCAGCAGCGCTTTGATTCGAACTTGCGGTTGTGGTTGCGACTGAACACTGAACACATGCAAATGTGTACGTCGTTTTTACAACCAAGCGATTTCATTTCTCACATGGAAATGTAATTTTTTTAAATAAACACTTTTTTATGCAGTTTAAATATGTGTAAAAGTGGAAATGAGTGAATATAATGGTTCGAGTCTCTAAAGGTGTTTTACTCGCCCACACTTCACTTCCAGTTAACTAAATATTTTGTTGTAGGTCAGACCATATTTGACGATGAATATCCAGCCCACACACTGCACATGTTTCTTAGGGCAATGATTAAACAGTATGGGCCTAATGGGGAACTGCACATTTTTTGTAATTTCGCTTATCATTCACAATCCCTATGTGAGACAAGAACACATGTTGTTGTACTTTTTGTGTGGTTTATATAGTGGGGAAAAACTCCTAGCAAGAAGTGGCTAACAATGCATGTGCTAGGGATACAATCTAGTCTGCCAATAAAGCTCTCTCAAAAATACATCTAAAAACCAAGGCACATTCATGATATACATGTAATATTTACGTATTGTGATCAATTTAAGCACCATTGGAAATTCTTTCCTGGGCATATTCATTTCCCAGAGAGAATACATTAGCGATGTTTGCTATTTCCGCCAACGAACAACTACACTTATTATGGCAGTCTTTGTGAGAGCCAACAACGATAAATAATGATCCAGAACCCTAGCTTTTTGAGCCTGAATATGAAGAGGATGACCTACAAGTTTTAGAAGTTGGGTGATAAACAGATACAGTTATTGTGAAACACTAAACCATCATGTAGCATGGGTGCTAAATAACAAATAAAAAATAAAAAAAGAAGTCACTTACAATGTTCGTGGTCACTTAGATACCGACTAACTATATTGTACTTCCGATTTAGATGTTAAATTCAGCATAATCCGCATGTCTAATATGCAGGTCATGACATGCATATTTTTGTTAGCAGTTGTTGGATGTTTTTAGAGGGCTTTATAAGTGAAATATATCCGTGTTTCTTAACCAAAGGGCAGGGGAAAAATGATGGGTCGCGAGCGGGCCTAATAATACCTGTTTCTCAGCTGTGGTCCGTATGTTGCACTTGGTTGTAATACACATTTCCACCACTTGTGACAGTAATGACAATATCAAAGAAAGAGAAAAAGTCTGGAGTTAGCCATAGAAAAGTTTCTTAGACACACAAATTATGACTAAAGTGGTGAAGCTGTAATTTAATTTGCACTTTAATTTTATTGATAGTTGATTTAAGAAAACATATATTGTTATTATTTATAGTTAACTTAATTCCAGTCTATTTATTTTAGTACTGCGTAATTGTATGTAAATGTATATTTCATCAGTCTTTACGAGTCTCTTCTTCTGCAGTATATTTGATTAGTATGTCTCTTTGTAATCAGCCAGACCTAAGCCTTGATAATTATATTTGTAAATAACATATGCTTTCATATCATTTGACAAGGTGTATCCTGTTAAACTGTAAGTAGGTTAGATTCAGTGTTAATTTGAGTGGGCCCCGGCCCCTCTTCAGTGAAACAGGTGGGCCCGAGGTCTAAAAGGTTAAGGACCCCGGGAATAGATGACCCCCCACAAACTGCAATATAAGCAGAATCTTGCTAGTCGATTTTCAATATCTAGAAGGCACAGAAAAGAGAAAGATATGTGTTCTTGCACATTAAGATTGTGAATGATGGTCAAAAACTCCAAAAAAGGGCAGTTCCCTTTTGATGTGGAAAACCTGTTAACAATTTTACTTCAGTGCAGTGGCCCGGACCACATATAAAAAAAAGCTACATGGTTCACAGAATTGGTTTGGCTAAAGTGCACACAGAAATGTTTGTCTTTGGAGCATGGGTTGTGCAGTAAAAATAAACATATACAGTATAAAGAGGGCCGCAGTTCCAAAGAGAATAAGGGCTCATGGGCCAGACATCGAAATGTTGATGTTTTATCATTAAGTGCCTCCACAGGTTATATTATTTTGATACTCCATTTACCTAATTAGAAAGTAAGCACGTAAGCCTTCACATTGCAGTGTCAATTTTTTTAATTATTTTGCCCTCGCTACTTGTTTCCAGCGTGTGCAGCTCGACAGATAGTTAACAGCATGAAGAAACAGAAGCTCCGGACATGAAGAAACAGAAGCTCCAGAAGTTTTGTTGAGGTGTGATGTTACTTCTTTTGAATGTGTTTACTTCCTCACTGTTATTTTTTATACTTTTTTTTCATTTTGGTTTGTAAGACTGAAAATACAAACATAAAATAAGCATTACAAAAGTATAACATCCAGTGTGCCTTTAACATAAATAAATTAAGTTTTGTGTTACTACATTCACACAATAAGTTAAGTTAAAGTACCAATGATTGTTGCAGACACTTAGTGTGGTGAAATGTGTCCTCTGCATTTGACCCATCCCCTTGTTCACCCCCTGGGAGGTGAGGGGAGCAGTGAGCAGCAGCAGTGGCCACGCCCGAGAATCATTTATGGTGATTTAAGCCCCAATTCCAACCCTCGATGCTGAGTGCCAAGCAGGGAGTTAACGGGTCCTATTTTTATAGTCTTTGGTATGACTCGGCCGGGGTTTGAACTCACGACCGACCGACCGATCTCAGGGCGGACACTCTAACCACAAGGCCACTGAGCAGGTAAATAAACCACGAATGCTTACGCATTTAGAAATCAAGCAACAGTTAAACTTTGTTGTCCAGTCACTGTTAAAAGTCAAATTTGCGCAATGCATAGGAGTAATGCATTCATAAGCCAACCTTGTTTGAATGGTTTTATCAAGCTTATTTGGTTGATGTTTGGCGGGCCAAATGCAAAGCTTTGGCAGGTCTGATTTGGCCCGCGAGCCGCAAGTTGAATAAACCTGGTGGAACGTCACAACCTGAATGAACAGTCTTCATGACATACAGTCGTGGTCAAAAGTTTACATACACTCGTAAATAACGTAATGTCATGGCTGTCTTGCGTTTCCAATAATTTCTACAACTCTTATTTTTTTGTGATAGAGTGAGTGGAGCACATACTTGTTGGTCACTTTTATGAATTTATTATGGGTCTACTGAAAATGTGACCAAATCTGCTGGGTCAAAAGTATACATACAGCAATGTTAATATTTGGTTACATGTCCCTTGCCAAGTTTCACTTCAATAAGGCGCTTTTGGTAGCCATCCACAAGCTTCTGGTTGAATTTTTGACCACTCATCTTGACAAAATTGGTGCAGTTCAGCTAAATTTGTTGGTTTTCTGACATGGACTTTTTTCTTCAGCATTGTCCACACATTTAAGTCAAGACTTTGGAAAGGCCATTCTAAAACCTTGACTTAACCATTCCTTTACCACTTTTGAAGAGTGTTTGGGGTCATTGTCCTGTCGGAACGCCCAAGACCCAACCTCCGGGCTGATGATTTTACGTTGTGCTGAAGAATTTGGAGGTAATCCTCCTTTTTCATTGTCCCATTTACTCTTTGTAAAGCACCAGTTCCATTGGCAGCAAAACAGGCCCAGAGCGTAATACTACCACCACCATGCTTGACGGTAGGTTTGGTGTTCCTGGGATTAAAGGCCTCACCGTTTCTCCTCCAAATTGCTGTTTATCGTGACCAAACAGCTCAATTTTTTTTCATCTGACATCACATGAACAAAAATAAGGAAAACTTTTGTGGTCAGATGAAACAAAAATTGAGCTGTTGTTTGTAAACTGCACTTTTGGTTGCATGTCATGCGATAGGTGTCAGATAAAAGCTTTAATCTATCCAACCACAGAAAAAAAAGTTTTTTTTCACAGATCTAAGTGTGACAAGTGTGAAAGCAGCCGTAGAATTTAAAAAACACACTCACTATGACTTTT
Organism: Nerophis ophidion; assembly: GCF_033978795.1. Lineage (NCBI taxonomy): Eukaryota > Metazoa > Chordata > Actinopteri > Syngnathiformes > Syngnathidae > Nerophis > Nerophis ophidion. The sequence goes on from NC_084619.1 coordinate 22,123,638, forward strand.
TTTTGGTTTGCATTCAATCAATACTGAGTTGAGTGAGAGGCAGACACCAATCTGGAGGAGTGCATATTAGACTGCTGCAGAACCTGGCTTGGTTAGGGAGAGGCATCGTGACCTTTGCTCTCAATCGCAGATCTTCTTCAGATTGCTGTTTGCTGAGAGCCCCACTTTGTGTTGATTCATATCGGGAGGGTGCTATGCTAAGCAGCAATGCATGAAAAGTTTGCAGTACGAACCGTGAGGTAAGATACACTCCAGGCAGCATGATTAGATCGCAGTGATATTTCAAGAACTATCTGTGCACTTAAATGAACAACAGCCAGCAAAGTTAACTGTTGCCTCGAATGATGCATTTTGTGTCCCAGGTGTCTCAAGCCTACTGAATATTTGAATATAGCAGCATGTTGAAGGGGAACATTATCACCAGACCTATGTAAGCGTTAATATATACCTTGATGTTGCAGAAAAAGGACCATATATTTTTTTAACCGATTTCCGAACTCTAAATGGGTGAATTTTGGTAAATTAAATGCCTTTCTATTATTCGCTCTCGGGGCAATGACGTCACAACGTGACATCATCTAGGTAGTCAATCCGCCATTTTCTCAAACACATTACACACACAAGTCAAATCAGCTCTGTTATTTTCCGTTTTTTCGACTGTTTTCCGTACCTTGGAGACATCATGCCTCGTCGGTGTGTTGTCGGAGGGTGTAACAACACGATCAGGGACGGATTCAAGTTGACTTACGTGGAGTGTGCATCGATTAGCACGGCAAGCTAATCGATGCTAACATGCTATTTAGGCTAGCTGTATGTACATATTGCATCGTTATGCCTCATTTGTAGCTATATTTGCATCCAGCCTTTCCCTCCACCCACATTTAATGCAAAAAAACACATACCAATCGACGGATTCAAGTTGCACCGCACCAGTGTCAAAAGATCAGAAAGTCCCTCGTCTGCACATTTTACCGGCGATGCTACGAAAGATATGGCACAGAGATGTATGGATACCCTGCGACACTTAAAGCAGATGCATTTCCAGCGATAAAGTCAACGAAATCACAAAGGTGAGTTTTGTTGATGTTATTGACTTATGTGCTAATCAGACATATTTGGTCGCGGCATGACTGCCAGCTAATCGATAATAACATGCTATTTAGGCTAGCTGTATGTACATTTGTAGCTATATTTTCATCCAGCCTTTCCCTCCACCCACATTTAATGCCAAACAAACACTTACCAATCGACTGATTTAAGTTGCTCCTGCACATTTTACCGGCATGGCACAGAGATGTATGGATACCCTGCGACACTCAATCGTTGGTTAGAAGGTGATCGCCGAATAGCTTCAATAGCTATTCGCTCAATAGCTTCAGTTTCTTCTTCAATTTCGTTTTCGCTATCTGCCTCCAAACTCCAACCATCCGTTTCAATACATGCGTAATCTGTTGAATCGCATGAGCCGCTGAAATCCGAGTCTGAATCCGAGCTAATGTCCCTATATGTTGCTGTGCTATCCGCCATGTTGGCATCACTAAATGACGTCACAGGAAAATGGACGACGGATTTAAAGATAGCGAAAATCAGGCACTTTAAAGCCTTTTTTCGGGATATTCCATGATGGGTAAAATTTTGAAAAAAACTTTGAAAAATAAAATAAGCCACTGGGAACTGATTTTTATTGGTTTGAACCTTTCTGAAATTGTGATAATGTTCCCCTTTAAAAAAAAACTCTAATCTTGTCTTTTACCTTCACAATAGAAGCAAGGACTAAGTCTGTTTGTTTTATTAACACCCAAATATTTCATGGAATAATTTGATGAGCTCATCTACTCTGAGATATCCCAAACTCCTCTCTTTATGAAACAGAAAAAATAAATAAATAAATAAATAGTAGCCAACAATATAACTGAGAGCTTTCATCTCACTTTTGGGGCGATGATTATTTCAATCATGTCACTGAAGAAGTCAAATTTCAGAAAAGAACAGTGAGGTTCGGGCAGTGGCGTCCCAGCTTCCTCCCTATTATTCCAACACCACGGTTGGCTGCTTGAGATTCCCTTCACTGCTTTGATGATAATGTGCTTGGGCAGGCCAGTAAAGTAATGGCCATTTCTCAGTGTGGCACAGTGCAAGGTTGCTCTGCACTTCACGCTCATGTTTCTAACATTGCATTCAGCACGGACACTTGGAGCGCAATATACTGTACACTTAAATCTGCCAGGAATCCATAAAAATATATTGATGGCCCTTATGCCAACTTGCAACATCAGTTACTATAGTAATATAACAAAAAACAGTAGGGGGGGAAATGAAGGCATTCACTTACCACCACCTCCTCCCAGAAGACTGGAATTTGCTGAAAAGAGAGAGAAAACATGTCAGGCAAACATCTTGTATTTTATTTTCTAAATGCGCATTCTCACGATATATGATGGACCGCTAAGAAGAAAGATTGAGAGAGAAGCTACTGGTGTCATTTGGACACTATTATGTTCATGTAGGAATATTGACATTTGTTCGTTCAAATTAAGAAAATTGGGGATTGCGGAGCAATTCAGTTAGACAATTGCTGAGTTGCTTAAAAATCGACATAATACAACAATTTTTCAGTAAAAGTAATTAAAAAGGGCCTGTTGTGCAATTTGTAAGCAAATTGTCGAACAGTTTTAGAACAACCTTTCTCAACGAGCTATTGCAAGGAATTTAGAGATTTTACCATCTATGGTCCATAAATCATCAAAAAGTTCAGAGAATCTGAAGAAATCACTGCACGTAAGCGGTGATGTTATGGACTTTTGATCCCTCAGGCGGTACAGCATCAAAAACCGACATCAGTGTGTAAAGGATATCACCACATGGACTCAGTAACACTTCATAAAACCACTGTCAGTAACTACAGTTGGTCGCTACATCTGTAAGTGCAAGTTAAAAGTCTACTATGCAATGCCAAAGCCATTTATCAACAATATCCTGAAATGCCCCCGGCTTGGCTGGGCCCGAGCTCACCTAAGATGGACTGTCGCAAAGTGAAAAAGTGTTCTGTGGTCTGACGAGTCCACATTTCAAATTATATTTGGAAACAGAGGATGTGGTGTCCTCCAGAACAAAGAGGACAATAACCAATCTGATTCTTATAGGCGCAAAGCTCAAAAGCCAGCATCTGTGATGGTATGGGGGTGTATTAGTGCCCAAGGCATGGGTAACTTACACATCTGTGAAGGCACCATTAATGCTGAAAGGTACATACAGCTTTTGGAACAACATACGTTGTCATCCAAGCAACGTTATCATGGATGCCCCTGCTTATTTCAGCAAGACAAGTGTTACAACAGCGTGGCTTTGTAAAAAAAGAGTGCGGGTACTTTCCTGGCCCGTCTGCAGTCCACACCTGTCTCCCATGGAAAATGTGTGGCGCTTTATGAAGCGTAAAATACGACAGCGGAGACCCCGGACTGTTGAACGACTGAAGCTCTACATAAAAAAAAATGGGAAAGAATTCCACTTTTAAAGCTTCAACAATTAGTTTCCTCAGTTCCCAAACGTTTATTGAGTGTTGTTGAAAGAAAATGTGAACATGCCCTTTCCCAACTACTTTGGCACGTGAAATTCCATAAAATTTTAAGTTAATTATTATTTGCAAAAAAAAAATTAAGTTTATGAGTTTGAACATCCAATATCTTGTCTTTGTAGTGCATTCAATTGAATATGGGTTGAAAAGGATTTGCAAATAATTGTATTCCATTTATATTTACATCTAACACAATTTCCCAACTCATATGGAAACGGGGTTTGTAGAAGTAGTCATCAACTTAAAGTGCCGTCTTTGGGAATTGTGATAGAGATCAATCTGGATTCATGAACTTAATTCTAAACATTTCTTCACAAAAAAAGACATTTTTAACATCAATATTTATGGAACATGTCCACAAAAATTCTAGCTGGCAACACAGAATATTGCATTGTTGTATTTCTTTTCACAGTTTATGAACTTACATTCATATTTTTTGAAGTATTATTCAATAAATATATTCATAAAATATTTTTGAATCATTGCTATTTTTAGAATATTTTAAATAAATCTCACGTACCCCTTGGCATACCTTCAAGTACCCCCAGGGGTAGGCGTACCCCCATTTGTGATCACTGATTTAGTGCATACAAATGTTCTGTAAGGGGAGGCAGGTGAGACCGATCTGCCAGAGATGTATTCAGTAGAAAGCGTATCATATGACAATTAACTAATTTTGGTTTTGCTCTATCAGAGACATCAGTTCCACTTGAAAAAGGGGAAGATTAGAGGATGGGATTTAAAATACAGCAGTTAATTTGGGTATTACAGACAGTAGGAAGTCTGCGTGTTTGAAGTGTGGTTCACACGACGGGCACTGGAACAATCATACTGCAAAATATCGCTTTAATGATCCTCCATTGCAGCTATATCATTAGCAGTCAAAAGTAGCGCTTTAAAAGTGTATTATTTCTCTCAACGACAACAACGAAAAACCAGTGCACCACCAGCAACAGATAATGAACATGTGGTGTCGGGGAGAGCAGCACAATCACAGGCAGGCAGCAGGGTACTTGTAGAGCTTTCACCACTTTCTGTGGCACCATCATGGCTTTGCATTGTTGTCCCTGAGCAGCACGTAAGCGTGGGCACAGGGACAAAAGAAAGCTCTCCCGCTGCAGAATTTGCCTCATCAAAGGCCTTTTGTTATTTTGTGTGTGTGCACATACAGTCGCTGCATAACATAACATAACAATCTCTGACAAAGATATACTGACACTCCACGGTCGTGTTTACAATGGTGCTTCTGTTTTGGGGTGTTGTTTTTTTTTTTCCTGGGAAGAAAGATCACTCACTCAGGACTTTTTGGATTTTTGATTGATTGATACTTTTATTAGTAGATTGCACAGTTCAGTACATATTCCGTACAATTGACTACTTAATGGTAACACCCGAATACGTTTTTCAACATGTTTAAGTCGGGGTCCACGTTAATCAATTCATGACTCTCTGTCAACTATTATAACAATATGGTAATTATGGTTATTTCCAATTATGATTCAGAATGACAGAAAAGAGACACATTTTATTGGGAAAGACGCAAGCTATAGTGCATTTTGGTTAATGGGATAATTGTTAGGTGCATTGCCACCCATTCATTTTGCACACAATGAAAGTGATAGTTTCAGCACTCACCTAAAAACGAGTGCATGTGAAGTTTTTTCTAAGAAAAAAAAAAAAAAGTCTATCATCATTGTCTTGTCACCTGGGGAGACTTCTTATTCCTGATCTATTAAAACACTGGGGTTTAATTACTTGACATTATGGAAATGCATACCAGAGGGGGTCCGCTTCATTTACTCCACACCTAATCAGAGAATAAAGATGTGGGTTCTAATCAGTCTGACAAATCTTGAGTGTGTGTGGTGGGTGTGTGTGTGTGTGTGTGTGTGTGTGTTTGTGTGTTCTTTTATTTCTACCCTTCTTGAGGCACGAAGAAGGACATCATTATATATCCAGAAAGGGTAGTTCTAAAGAGGTAGGCATTTTTTGTCAGGTCTCAAGAAGGTATGAAACCCAAGATTATGTGTGTGTGTGTGTGTGTGTGTGTGTTCTTGTATTTCTACCCTTCTTGAGGCACGAAAAAGGAAATCATTATATATCTAGAAAGGGTGGTCCTAAAGAGGTAGGCATTTTTTGTCAGGTCTCAAGAAGGTATGAAACACAAGATTATGTGTGTGTGTGTGTGTGTGTGTGTGTGTGTGTGTGTGTGTGTGTGTGTGTGTGTGTGTGCGTGTGGGTGTGTGTGTGTTCTTTTATTTCTACCCTTTTTGAGGCAGGAAAAAGGAAATCATTATATATCTAGAAAGTGTGGTCCGAAAGAGGTAGGCATTTTTCTCAGGTCTCAAGAAGGTATGAAACACAAGAATGCGTGTGTGTGTATGTGTGTTCTTGTATTTCTACCCTTCTTTAGACACGAAGAAGGACATCTTTATATACCTAGAAAGGGTGGTCCTAAAGAGGGAGGCATTTTTCTCAGGTCTCAAGAAGGTATGAAACACAAGAATATGTGTGTGTGTGTGTGTGTGTGTGTGTGCGTGTGTGTGTGTGTGTGTGTGTGTGTGTGTGCGTGTGTGTGTGCGTGTGTGTGTGTGTGTGCGTGTGTGTGTTCTTGTATTTCTTCCCTTCTTGAGACAAAAAGAAGGACATCTTTATATACCTAGAAACGGTGGTCCTAAAGAGGTAGGCATTTTTCTCAGGTCTCAAGAAGGTATGAAACACAAGAATATGTGTGTGTGTGTGTGTGTGGACCTTTTTAAGCACATATCCCCATTCAGATAAGGTTCAGCAGCCATATCATCTCCAATATGTTGGTTTACTATGAATACATATGTGAGGTAGGGACTAAGGCCCTGTTTATACCAAGCCGGATAAGGTTATCCAGGGTAAATCACACCTAACCTTATCCGTGTCCACACACAACAATGCCACCGTTTAAAACCCCCGCACCCCTCTGTCCGCCGGCGCAACGCGACCTTGTACACGTGCACGGAAAATGTGCACGTCATTATTCACCGGCAGTGTTGTTTTGTGTGCAAGTTCTTGAATTTTATTTATCTGAACAATATCTAGTGTTAACTGGAATCTAATGTGCTGTGGGGCTCTATTGTAGTGAATCACACCTGAGTCATCATAAATTAATCAAATCTTTATTAGACACATAAACAATGTGATAAAGAACATTTTACATCATTCAAACTAGGGATCTAGATATCTGGTCAGGCCAATCCTCACTCTTTTGCTTTCACCTTCATTCTCCATTCGTTTTTGGTGACTTTATATACTCTGGACCTAGACATTGAGTCTGCAACATACATGGCGGACAATAACTGATACAGTCTGCTTTACCAGTGTAAATGCAATCGCCATTTTCCTCGACAGCCAGGTAATACAAAGCACACACTACCATTGTTATCACATCCACGGGAGCTTGCATTCTCGTTGTCTCTCCTTCGACAAATGGACAATGTTTTTTGGTAAGTAGAATCACAGCTGACCTGGATTTCGAAAGTTCTCTTGCTGTCTGAGATGTGTTGTATCCAAAATAGCTGCAATCGCTTTCTCTTAAGATATTCATGTGAGATTTCCACAAGCGTCTGTACACGAAGAAGGAGAAACACGGCATGTCTAGATGACTTGCCTCCATATTTCCAGTGGTTAGCTCCAAGTTACGAAACCAATTTATTATGAAGCTGGCGGTGGCGCGTTCTTTCTGATGTCACTTCCTGTGTGGATGCGGTCTTTCTGGCGTCACTTCCTCTCAAAACCCAGTGTATAAACAATCAATGAGTCCATACAAAGATAAGTGTCGGAGATTCAAGAAATATACGGCTGACTTACCCGTGTTAGCATTTGTCCAGGGAGGGGGATCTTAAACGATGATTTAGTGTGGTTAAAACGGGGCTTAGGTTAAATAATTATTCATTTAAGGGGTTAAACGACTTAGTGTAGACATGGCCTAAAAATGCAATTTTCAGGTATTTTAATTTATTTTCTTCAACCCATCTCCTTTCTTTTAATTGTCCCAATGTCATGTTTGTGCAGTTTATTTTTAAGCACACTGTTCTGCATATGCGCACACATGTCTGCAACTAAAAAACTAACTAAATTGCCAACATGATGAGGAAAAGAGACAGCTGAGAGCAGGGATCTCTTCATTTTAGGCACTAAAGTCCTGTGCCTTACTCACTGCGACCTGGCTCAGAGGTGCTTCAATTATCCTGAGTGAAAATCAAAACAAAAATCCATATTTGGCCACATTAACCCCTTAATGCATATTTTATAGAGAGTCTATTAATTATAAATAGCTCGAGTCGCTGTTTGCACCTGCCCGGGGCAAACTCAGACTATCTTGCAGTGAATCAACACATGTATGCCTTTAGGGAAATATGAAAAAAGCCAATAATATGTAATTTAAAAAAACCTTTATTCTACAGTGGTTTCAAAAGACCTAATGATGCAAATCAACGTTCTTTACTTATTGGTACAAATTGTTGCGTATTTGGGATCTGCATGAGGACTGAAAAATTAAAATCAAACCGTAGAGACATGGTGGTGATATTTATAAAACAATCTTGCCTTCCTTCCTACTACTGCAGAAAGAGCTGTTTGGAATTTGCTCCATTGGTGACATTTTTGTCGTATGTGACGTCAGCGGATTGTCCATCTTTGGTAGAAACGTACGCAGAGAGCGTACCACGCAGTTGTCTACAAGCTCCTTCTTTTTGACTATCCTCATGTTGTGGGGCAAACTGGCTCACACATGCATCCTCCGCTGTTGCCGTTTCCAATATGAAGTAGCGTATAGTTGGTTCTTACATACAGTGGGGCAAAAAAGTATTTAGTCAGCCACCGATTGGGCAAGTTCTCCCACTTAAAATGATGACAGAGGTCTGTAATTTTCATCATAGGTACACTTCAACTGTGAGAGACAGAATGTGAAAAAAAATCCAGGAATTCACATTTTAGGAATTTTTAAAAATGTACTTGTAAATTATGGTGGAAAATAAGTATTTGGTCAACCACTCAAAACTCTCACTGATGGAAGGAGGTTTTGGCTCAAAATCTCACGATACATGGCCCCATTCATTCTTTCCTTAACACGGATCAATCGTCATGTCCCCTTAGCAGAAAAACAGCCCCAAAGCATGATGTTTCGACCCCCTTGCTTCACAGTAGGTATGGTGTTCTTGGGATGCAACTCAGTATTCTTCTTCCTCCAAACACGACGAGTTGAGTTTTTACCAAAAAGTTCTATTTTGGTTTCATCTGACCACATGACATTCTCCCAATCCTCTGCTGTATCATCCATGTATCCATTTTGGTAGGATATTCCGGGAGACTCCCGAAATTCAGCACCTCTCCCGGAATAAATTTTCTCCCGAAATTCAGCGGCGCTGGAGGCCACGCCCCCTCGAGTTCCATGCGGACCTGAGAGGGGACAGGCTGTTTTCATGCCCGCTTTCCAACTATATAAACAGCTTGCCTGCCCAATCACGTTACAACATTTACGGATTTTAAGAAAAAACTGCACACACAAGGAGACTAAGCAGAAGAACGAGGAAGTTACAGCCATGGCAACGCCGTGATTCTATGTTGTCTGTCGCCATCTCCTGGTGAATGTTGGCTATATATAGCATTATGGGATTGCTTTTTGATTGGCCAACTATTTATGTGGTGTTAAGCACCTGACGGCAAGTGACTCTCGCCAGTACGCAAATGGCAGAACAAAGGCTACTCAAATAGTGAAAGGTAAGTGTTGTTGGTTTTATTTTAGTAACCAGCAAGCACAGTACAGTTAGTAGAACAACTGTGTTTTTATTACTGTGTATTTGATAGGTGCCGTCTGAAATTCAACTATTTCTTTATTTATATATATATAATAAAATAAATATATAGCTAGAATTCAATGAAAGTCAAGTATTTTATACATATATATATATATATATATATATATATATATATATATATATATATATATATATATATATATATATGTATGTATGTATATATATATATGAAATACTCGAGTTGGTGAATTATACTCCCCTCTTAACCACGCCCCCCCCCACCCCCCACCCCAACAACCCCTCTGCCCCACCCCCGACCACCGCCCACCAACTCCCGAAATCGGAGGTCTCAAGGTTGGCAAGTATAGATAGACGTCAGGCGAGGGACCATAGATAAGAATTTAGTAAATATGAGTTCTGAAAAGCCCAGCGTTTTTGTAAAAGTGTGCGTTTGTAAGGACAAACGTATGCAGGTCAAAACGCACAGAATTTTGTTTTAAAGTATCCATGTTTGTGTGGACATGGCTCACTTATCAGAATGTGATATGTGTCATGGTTGATCCATTTTCATCCATTATGACATAACATAACATTTATAAATCTTAAATGTTGAATGCAGAACATGAAATTGTGTTTTTTTGCTGTTTTCCCCTTTGAAACAGCACAGCCTCATCCCCAGATGATATTTATGAGTCAATACCTCTGCAAGGACAGAGCAGACCACCTATCCACCTCGACAACAATTTGCAATTACATTAGACGAATAGTGTCATTGGATTTTCGAACAATACAATATAAAGGATTATTCTGAGTTAAGATATGAAAGGAAGGTTTGAATGAGCCAGCTAACGAGAACACAGGCTATTAGGAGAGCGCTGTCAGGGGGATGGGCGTCGTTCCAATTGTAACCACAACGTAGGTCATAAATCTGAATGGTTGGACTCCCTGGAGATGGCAGATCATTAGGAACTGCTGGTCCACGACATTAGGCTAACCCATCCAAAATGCCTGCACTGTCACAGTAGGAACTCCCACTTCCTGTCTGCCCTTTGAACCCTCAATCTCCACAGCATCCTGACATCTCCAGCAGCCAAACAGAACACGGAGTGTTAAACTTCTGTGCATTTCCGCAGCAGGGTAAATATTGATTACAGAGCCAGAAGGTACGACAGCTCCAGCTCATGAATCGTGGCACTGCATCAAGACACCCCCGCCCCCACCTCCTAGCCTCAGCATGTGTATATTTGCAAGTGTGTGAGCAGAGTGTGCATGGGAGGCATGCTTCTGGTCTGCCCGGTCGGCGTCATCACCACAGTTGTTGATCATGCAGCTAAGTAGGAAGTTGTGGTGCATGACCACAAAACCATAATTTACTAAACTGATCTATTGCCTGTCCTCTGGTCTTCATCACCTGAAGTGAACTCCTAAAAAATAACCATCACACAACACAAAGAAAGCCCTTTTACAAGTAATACCAGTTTCTCATGGGTTCCCTAACATGTTCAGTAATGCTGTGCCGAGACATGATGGCACAAATGCAGGACTTCAAATATGCTTGTTCACAGCAAATACATGTTTTATTTTCAAACATATCTGTGGATATTCTCATCCATCCAGGTCATTGTAACCTCGGGCATTCAATCGATCGCAACTAGACTGTTTGGTTTGTCTTAGAGCAGGGGTGTCAAACTCAAATACAGAGTGGGCCAAAATTTTAAACTGAACAAAGCCGCGGGCCAAGGTTGAACAAATTAACCTTTTAACAGGGACCCAAACAAGTTTTGCATTGAATATTGAACGAGCAAGGCTTGTATAACTTTATAGTGACATGCAAAATCGATTTTCAAATATTGGAGCATACCGGAAGAGTTACTGCTGCAAGGGGTTCTGGGTATTTGTTCTGTTGTGTTTATGTTGGGTTACGGTGCGGATGTTCTCCCTAAGTGTGGTTGTGATTCTTGTTTGGTGTGGGTTCACAGTGTTTGTAACAGTGTTAAAGTTGTTTATACAGCCACACTCAGTGTGACCTGTATGGCGGTTGACCAAGTATGCCTTGCATTCACTTGTTTGTGTATATTGTCCGCATATAGTATGTGACTGGGCCGACACAATGTTTGTATGGAGAAAAAGCGGTCGGGACGACTGGTTGTAGAGGACGTTGAATGCAGTGCCTTTAAGGCATGTCCCCAATGATGTTTTTGGGTGGAAATCAAGAGAAATTCGGGAGAATGGTTGCCCCGGGTGATTTTCGGCAAGAGCACTGAAATTCGGGAGTCTCCCAGGAAAATCAGGAGGGTTGGTAAGTATGAGTATTAGCGGTGAATGCGGTGTTATAATACCGGCGGGCCAGCTCTAATGTTTATTTGATATTGCCTCAAGGGCCAAACTAAATTACACAGTGGGCCAAATTTGGCCCGCGGGCCAGAGTTTGACACCCATGTCTTAGAGGATATTTTCATCCTTAGGCTTCAAAAGTTCATAGACTCAGATTGGTCCGATCTAGTCTAGCAACTAGTGCCAAAACCCCAAATATTTATACTCCAAAACCAGGAGGATGTGCCTGGGCAAGAAAGTCAAAGTAAGCCATTTGTGTTTTACTTATATAACTGGCAACACTTAAATTGGCAACATTTAATTATATATACGTAGAAGATCTCCACAGAAAAAGAATATTGTAAATGTACAGCAAATTACCAATAATTGCGTTACTTTGACAGCTCTGCAATAAAAGTAAAATACTGTTAAATAGCTTTAAGCTCAGAGGCCTTGTGGTTACAGTGTCAGCCTTGAAATAAACAGATCGTGAGTTCAAACCCCAGCCGAGTCATACCAAATACGATAAAAATGGGACCCATTTCCTCCCTGCTTGGCACTCCGCATCAAGGGTTGGAATTAGGGTTAAATCACCAAAATGATTCCCGAGCTCGGCCACCGCTGCTGCTCACTTCTCCCCTCCCCTCCCTCTGGGTGGAACAAGGGGATGGGTCAAATGCAGAGGGTAACATTATCACACCTAGTGTGTGTTTGACTATTAGTGGTACTTTAACTTTTTAAGTAACATACTTTAATTACAGAACTGTGATTTATGGTTAATTACATTAAAGTTATGACTAAATGCTGTAACTTTACACTTGTAATTCTATAACTACAATAAAGTAAAACAGTTGTATTTTATAGATAATTACAATAACATTTAAACTTTATGTTATAACGTCACAATTGTAATGTTATAGTAATTACTTGCTCGATTTAACAGCATACCATCAATTACCATGAATTGATTAACGTGGATCCGACATAAACAACTTATTCGGGTGTTACCATTTAGTGGTCAATTCTACGGAATATGTACTGAACTGTGTAATCTACTAATAAAAGTATCAATCAATCAATCAATCACAAACTGTGCAAAAGTGCCGATTGTAGTCTACAGAACTCTTTAGGGCACAAATCAGTCTGTATTTAGAGTAAGGAGTTGTCATATTACAAATGACTATTTAATGTACTAATGGGCACATTTATAATAAAATGTAATATTTACATATTTTGATGATTTTAAGCATACGCAGTGCATTAATTTGAAAAACACATCACAACATTCACTTTTCCCCCACACAACTTCACGAATTATTACACGCTGCATACTTTATGAGCGCCAACAAACATAATAAAATCATCACTAACTGTACAAGGTCTGCTGTCATTAGGATGCTGACTGCTAGGATGTTCTTATATTCACATTTAGATGAAGAATGACTCGTAATCCTTTTTCTGTCAAAGTGTACCAACTTGTCGGAATACGTCCTTCTCGTTCTACCATCCAGGTGAGAGCCATGATTTATGACATTTTATTCAAGCGGCGGCACCCAGGCCACATCCGGCCCGCCAAAGCTTTTCATTCTGTCTGCCTAACATCACCCGAATAAGCTTGATGAAAACATTTAAAATAGGGTTGCTCATGGGGAACAGTGAGGCATATGGGTCACAATGAAGCAGCAGTGGGCTAATAAATAATCTACATCCATCCATCCACCGTAAATTGCAGAAATCTTACTTTTAACAACAACTGTACAACAAAGTATGAATGTTCTCGGGACAATGTAGCCAGACCTTTTAAGCAAAGGACATGTGGTTCCAGACAATATATGGGGTAAAAAACTATTTAGTCAGCCACCGATTGTGCAAGTTCTCCCACTTAAAATGATGACAGAGGTCTGTAATTTTCATCATAGGTACACTTCAACTGTGAGAGACAGAATGTCCCCAAAAAAATTAGGAATTCACATTGTAGGAATTTTAAATAATTTATTTGTAAATTATGGTGGAAAATAAGTATTTGGTCAACCATTCAAAGCTCTCATTGATGGAAGGACGTTTTGGCTTAAAATCTCACGATACATGGCACCATCCGTTCTTTTCTTAACACGGATCAATTGTCCTCTCCCCTTAGCAGAAAAACAGCCCCAAAGCATGATGTTTCCACCCCCATGCTTCACAGTAGTTATGGTGTTCTTGGGATGCAACTCAATATTCTTCTTCCTCCAAACACGACAAGTTGAGTTTATACCAAAATGGATACATGGAGGATACAGCAGAGGATTGGGAGAATGTCATGTGGTCAGATGAAACCAAAATAGAACTTTTTGGTATAAACTCAACTGTCTCTCACAGTTGAAGTGTACCTATGATGAAAATTACAGACCTCTGTCATCATTTGGACAATCGGTGGCTGACTAAATACTTTTTTGCCCCACTGTGTGTGTGTATATATATATATATATATATATATATATATATATATATATATATATATATATATATATATATATATATATATATATATATAAACACACACGGTATATAAAGTATACATTTTTTTGTCTACTTTATACCTTTGTTTTCAACCTTTTTGTGCCCCTGTATGCATTATCCTTTCCATCCTTTGTAACTGAGCTACTGTGTGGAAATAAATCAAACTGAGAAAGGAAAATACTTAGAATAATGAACTTATTGACAGTCCAGTGTGAAAGCCAATATGTTTATCTTGCAATTAAGCAAACGCAGTCTCAAAGGAATATAAGCCGTGGAGGCACTTTCAGAGGAAACATTCAAAATGGCCTCTTGAACCTGCGGCCCTCTTCATTATCTAGTTGAATAGCCCTGATTTATGATCCACAATAAAGTTTGACGAGCAAGGAAACGAGGAAGCAGCTGGCCAGTCGATCATGTCAACATTGGCACTCAAGCTCGTGATCACGGCTCCGCTATAAATAGTTTGTCTGCGTTAGCGCTTATAATAGCAGTAGCACTAATACTTGGTTAATGTTCAAGTCACCAAATGTAAATGGAGTATTGTTGTTTTAGTTTGTTTTTTTTTTAATGGGTTTTATGGGCAGAACAGAGGACCTCCCATTAGTTCAACTGTAAGTGCATTTATGAATTAGAATGCATTAAAAAAAATTACATCTGTCGCCATGTCTTTCATATGGATTTTGAAAGATAAGTAGAATTCCCCCAAAAAGTTGGTTCTTCACTCGTCAATTCCATCATTTTAAATTCCACATACAGTTATACTAAAGGTTTTTAGTGTTGCACACAAATATTTTCAATTTAGTTTTCCCTCCAGGTTGTATTTTTCCTCTCTGAAATGAAAAAAATGTTGCATGCTCTGGTAGGTCAATAGTTGATTGCTTTTTACGTAACTTTGGTGGTTTGGAATTGTACACGAACAATTAGTGAATAAGGTGAAAGTCTTGAGTGTTTCAACTGAGATATCACAGTGGTTTTCACAAATGTCTCATTTGTGATCTTTCTTGCTTTTGCAGGGTCCAAAATACCTTTTTCATTCTTTTCACCTAAACCTCATCAAATATACCAAAAATCACTTCATATTCTTTACTGCTGACTCGTGTTACCATATTTGTGAAGTGAATTATATTCATATAGCGCTTTTCTCTAGTGATTCAAAGCGTTTTACATAGTGAAACCTAATATCTAAGTTACATTTAAACCAGTGTGGGTGGCACTGGGAGCAGGTGGGTAAAGTGTCTTGCCCAAGGACACAACGGCAGTGACTAGGATGGCGGAAGCGGGAATCGAACCTGCAACCCTCTAGTTGCTGGCAAGGCAGCTCTACCAACCGAGCTATACTGAGAAATCACAATGAGTGAGTCAGTATAGCTATTTGAGTCATTGTGTAGGCATATGGGGAAACTACAAATGTGCGCTTCATTCAATAACTGTGTTACAAAAAGGATCAATTAGAATAATACATAATGTTGGATATAGAGAACATACAAACCCTTTATCTATTAAATCACACATATTGAAATTCAACGATTTGGTGCTTTTGCAAACAGCTAAAATTATGTACAAAGCAAACTATAACCTGCTACCCAATAATATATAACAATTATTCTCAACAAAAGAGAAACATAACATTAGAGGAAAATGTAATTTAAACATTGGTATGCTCCTACAACACTTAAAACCTTTCAGATATCAGTATGTGGAATTAAACTATGGAATGGATTAACCAAATAAACCAAACAAAGCACCAATATGATTCAGTTTAAGAGACTGTTCAAACTAAAAGTGTTCACAAAGTATGCAGAACAAGAATTATGATGAACATCATGCACCCTTTTATTTCTTTTTTTAATTGGGACAAATATTATTTATGTATTTAATATGTGTTTTCTTACCATGGTATATTATTTATTTGTTCACTGTTCTGTTATAGAGAACAAAGAAATTGGCTAAAGTTGCTATGGTATGAAAAGGGGTAGGATTAAATAAGGTCTGCTTCTTCTTACTCCCTTTCGGACGTGCCGTGATGAAACAACTGGATTAGTGTGATGTATTACAATGTACATTATGTAGGGGTGTAACGGTACACAAAAAATTCGGTTCGGTAAGTACCTCGGTTTAGAGGTCACGGTTCGGTTCATTTTCGGTACAGTAAGAAAAAAACAAAATATACATTTTTTGGTTATTTATTTACCAAATTTGTAAACAATGGCTTGATCCGTTTAACATTGGGAACACTATAATAATTCTGCCCACGTTAATCCACATTAAACTGCCTCAAGTTGTTGCTTGGATGAAATAAAATGACAAATTTTCTTCTACATATTAAAAGTGCAACATTAAACAGTTTCAAGTCAACTCATCATGCTTGATTTATTACAGCATTGGGGAAGCCTGTAGTTGATTTTTTATTATGTAAATGTTATATTTGTATCAACATGTGATAGCAGGGACCCTGCCATTCAAAACTAGGCTGCTATATTACTAATGATGCATGTAACTATAGCTCAAAAATAGTACAATAGCAATAGGAGAGACTATTCATCCTTAAACACCATGGAGTTCATGTTTGCTTTATGATGCACTTACATTGTTATATCAACTATTAGAGACAGAAGCACGCACGCACGCACGCACGCACGCACGCACGCACGCACGCACGCACGCACACCAGCACGCACGCACGCACGCACGTGCACGTGCACGCGCACGCGCACACGCACACGCGCGCACACACACACACACACACACACACACACACACACACACACACACACACACAGACACACACACACACACACACACACACACACACACACACACACACACACACACACACACACACCGCAAAATGAGCTAACGTTACGCTAAAAGCTAACTAGCCTTCACCTAAAGCCTGGACTGCGAGTGAGTCAACGGGCTCATAGTGACGTTTAGAAAGTAGTTGACTTGGAAGTGTTTAGTGTAATTTGGAGAGTCCGTTGCTCACCTGCTAAACGCCTATCTGCTCGACGCTGAAGCGTTGACTAGATGCGCTCTGAATACGCACTGCTGATTGGCTTGTTATCGCTACGGTTGTAACCAATCAGATTGTTGTGTGGGCGGGACAATGCTGGGTGCTGTGTACAGACAGAGGCAGAACGGAGCGGAGCAGCTTGTTAAGACTTTAGCATAGGCGGCTACTTCATATATTCGTGTGGAACTCATTCGGTACTCCTCCGCACCGAACCGGAACCCCCATACCGAAACGGTTCAATACAAATACACGTAACGTTAAACCCCTAACAGTATGGTATGCATGTTCGAAACAAACTGAAACTGAACTGAACTGAAATATCATCCACAGTTTCAGTTGACTATTTAAAGTAAAGTGTTGATTTGTGGCATCACAAAGAGTTTGATTGCCATTGTTGACATGAAGAAAAAGAACTTGTATTAATCAGTCGTATACTACAGGCCGACATTTAGGCTCGTCCTCTGTTCTGATCTGTTGTCCAACGTGTCAGCCCATAAAGTTGATGTTTAGAGAGTTTGTCAAGTGAATGTTTTTCCGCCCACTTTATATTTTGTGTGGAATAAGACACACATTTTTTTTTTCCACTCCAACAACCTCCCTAACAAGCACCGCTACCGGGCCTGTGCAGTGTGCCCACACGCGATCACATGCACGGTACCCGCCTCAATGTGCATGCAAGACAGCACACAGCAGCACCACTGGAAACGTCCAGGCTCGGATTCGATATCAAGAGTTTTGTGTAGACTTGTGGCATCTCAAACCTCTTCAATAACAGCTACTTTTCTTAATTTGAATTTCAACTGCGTCCGACTCACACAAAATAGGAATAAAACCTAACCAAGTATCAGTTGTGGGATGAAGGATAGGAGGCAGCCGTATGTCTTATTTGTGGTGTATTAAAAATGCATGCTACACCACACACGCTGTCTCGCCTGATGAAAGCGGTTAGGCGTTTTTTTTTTTTGTTCTTTGTAGCTCATAGTGGTCCCAGAGGAGGCTGAGAGAGGCAGACGAACTTAGAGGTGGCACTATCCCAACAGCGTAGGCTCTCTCTCTCTCTTTCGCTCTCTCTCACACACACACACACACACACACACACACACACACACACACACACACACAAACGCAGACGCACGCATACATGAATAAAAGCCTGATTCATGCTTAAAGTAGGCCCAAATGTGCAGCGCAAATGAAATGATGCAACCGTGACAACTTCAGTGTGCAAAACACTGCATCAGAATATAAACTCAATATTTTACGCAATACCAGCTGCACGTCATGTACAGCGGAATTGTATTTCCAAAACATAAAATAGCAACATCAACTGTATTACATTTCAGACTTTTTTTCAGTCATCAAAATCTCAATACTTGTATTGTTTTGTCTTAAAGCATTATACCAAAGCGCTTTTGAGATAATTGTGGAAAAGTGCAGTATGAATATGATTCATTTAATTCATTCAGTATGATCCCGTTTAGCAGAGGCTTGAACATTGGGGAGGCAACCCAAAATGTTGAAAGAGCCATATTGGACCGAAAATAAAAGAAATAAAAACTGTCTGGAACCGCAAAAAATTAAAAACCTTATATAAGTGTTATAATGAAGGCAACACATGATGTAAGTGTCTCTATTAGCTATATTAGCCTACTATCAAAGGCTGACGCAAATCTTCATTGACAAAAATGTTGTATTTTAATTTTTATTCTACACGTTTGCAACATTGGAAATCATCAGTAAAATGGAGGCTTCAGACAGAATGAGATAACTTCTAGAAATTAGAATGGCCAAAAGGTGTACATGTGTGTGTCCAAGTAAAAGGAAACGGCAGGCTGTTTTCTTCTAATGCAGTGGTTCTCAAATGGGGGTATGCGTACCCCTGGGGGTACTTGAAGGTATGCCAAGGGGTACGTGAGATTTTTTTAAAATATTCTAGTAATAGCACAAATTCAAAAATCTTTTATAAATATTTTTATTGAATAATACTTCAACAAAAAATGAATGTAAGTTCATAAACTGTGAAAAGTAATGCAACAATACAATATTCAGTGTTGACAACTAGATTTTTTGTGGACATGTTCCATGACTATTGATGTTAAAGATTTCTTTTTTTGTGAAGACAGGTTTAGAATTAAGTTCATGAATCCAGATGGATCTCTATTACAATCCCCAAAGAGGACACTTTAAGTTGATGATTACTTCTATGTGTAGAAATCTGCATTTATAATTGAATCACTTGTTTTTTTGTCAAGAACTTTTTAGTTATTTTTATATCTTTTTTTCCAAATACTTAAAAAAAACCCACTACAAATGAGCAATATTTTGTACTCTTATACAATTTAATAAATAAGAAACTGAAGACAATTTAATAAATCAGAAACTGTATAATAAATTAATCAGAAACTGTATTTTACTTCTTTACCTATTTTTTTCAACCAAAAATGCTTTGCTCTGATTAGGGGGTACTTGAATAAAAAAAAAAATTCACAGGGGGTACATCATTGAAAAAAGGTTGAGAACCACTGTTCTAATGGATGTATTACAATCATGGCAAGCTGATTAATGTTTGCTGTGGTCTGGAACAACATGGCACACAAACAATAATCAGACATGCAGCCAATATTATACACAAATAATGTGTCATGAGACGTGCAAATATAACTTAAATACACAGAGGACATAAGTAAAGAAAATTAAATGAGCTCAAATATACCTACAAACGAGGCATAATGACGCAATATTTACATACAGCTAGCCGAGATAGCATGTTTGCATTGATTAGCTGGCAGTAATGGATTGACCAAATATGCCTGCACTCCACCAAATAGATAAAATCTCACCTTTGTGCATTCACGCACAGCACAAAAAGTTTGGTGGACAAAATGAGACAAAGAAGAAGAAACATAAAACATGCATTTCTGTTCTGCTGTTGTGTGTTTTAGAAATGTTCACACGTCCGCCATTGTAGTCTGACACTGTAGTCAATAAGCGCCTTCCTTTTCTCTATTATTTTGTTGTGGGGCGTTCATCCTCAGCTGTCGCCATTTCTATTATATAGTAACGTAGACTTCTAAATCATATCTGTCAGTAAACTCGTTAAGGGAGCGCTAAAAGCTACCGGTACGACAAAGATGACAGGGAGAAGACGCAGTCGAAGTGGAGCCACGTAAATAAGACCGCCAACAAAACAACACATCCTGAAGAGACGGTCAGAAAGCTACTTGAAGATGGACTGTAGAACATAACTTATGCAACATTTTGACCAAAAGAACCACCATTAAATGCTATGTAAACCACAAGGAAGTGTTTCGAATGTTAAAAAAAAACGGCTCCTATGATCAGATCAGGGCAAATTAAGGCCCGGGGGCCACATATGGCCCATTGAGCTTTTCAATCCGGCCCGCCGGACTTCCCTAAATAATTTTTTTTAGATCTTTAAAGGGGAACATTATCACAATTTCTGAAGGGTTAAAACCAATAAAAATCAGTTCCCAGTGGCTTATTTTATTTTTCGAAGTTTTTCTAAAAATTTTACCCATCATGCAATATCCCGAAAAACGGCTTCTAAGTGCCTGATTTACACCATCGCTATATCTACCCGTCTATTGTCCTGTGACGTCACTGCGTGAAGGCAGCAAAAAAAAAAAACATGGCAGATAGCACAGAAAGGTATAGCATAGTAGCTCAGATTCAGACTCAGATTTCAGCGCCGTAAGTGATTCAACAGATTACGCATGTATTGAAATGGATGGTTGGAGTATGGAGACAGGTACCGAAAACAAAATTAAAGAAGAAACAGAAGCTTTTGAGCCATATCACGACAGACAGCGGCATGGGAAGAAGCGTGGACAAATTTGGTGATCGCCTTCTAACCAACGATAGGTATGTGTTTGTTTGGCATTAAATGTGGGTGGAGGGCAAGGCTGGATGCAAATATAGCTACAAATGGGTGAAAGGTCAGTGCTCCGACAGCAAACAATTGAAAGGCGTTTAAATCGCCAAATTCACCCTTTTGAGTTCGGAAATCAGTTAAAAAACATATGGTCTTTTTTCTGCAACATCAAGGTATATATTTGACGCTTACATAGGTCTGGTGATAGTGTTCCCCTTTAAGATGGAAAGTGTAGCTGCCATTATGATGTGCACTCATGTTTTCTAGAGACCATAAGTCTTGAACTATACAAAGTATTTCAATGGTTGGAATCTGCGCTTATGGATGATATCAGTTACTATGGTAATATAATTAGTTACTATGGTAATCTAAGTCACAGCAGCTCAGACAAGGCACCAAGCAGTGTGGGCGGGAAGTCTTTCCACAGACGAGGAAGGTGATTTTCACAACAAAGTTCTAAAGCATAGTGATATATAGAATAGAATATAATAGAATAGAAAGTACTTTATTGATCCCTGGGGGAAATTCAGCAAATATCAGCTGTATTAGATTGTAGGTGGGTATATTTGGTACCCTTCGCGTTAATTTTTCACTGTTTGTTGCATTTCTGTTGCGTTTCAATTGATTGTAAAATATGTCGATGGAAAGGGGGTGTGACGTTCATATTTTGTCAATATTCACTGTTTTATCCTTCATAGAAAAATGTAAAATTACATTACGTTTTTTAAGGCAGTCTGTCGTAACGTTTTTAGCAATTAGTCAGACATTATTGGGAGGTTTTGTATTAGTGTTCCTAAAAATAGATATAACGGCCCCAAAAAGTGAAGTGAATTATATTTATATAGCGCGTTTCTCTAGTGACTCAAAGCGCTTTCCATAGTGAACCCCAATATCAAAGTTACATTTAAACCAGTGTGGGTGGCACTGGGAGCAGGTGGGTAAAGTGCCTTGTCCAAGGACACAACGGCAGTGACTAGGATGGCGGAAGAGGGAACCGAACCAGCAACCCTCCAGTTGCTGGCACGGCCACTCTACCAACTGAGCTAAATGTGGCCCCCAAGTCAAAATTATTGCCCAGGCCTGCCTTTGATGCTCCTTTTGTCTGAAAACAGACCTTAATAAACCCACTCATCGACAGAGTGTCTTATAATTCGGTGTGCCTTTTGTTTCGAAAAAATACGGCACTTTGCTATCGATACTAGGGATATTTGTATCAATACACCCAACCATATGAAAATAAAGTCATCATTTGTATTAAAGGAAACTGCAAATTCACTGCACTCACAAATCCAGATTAAATTCTGTTGAAGACAATGTGTTTTATTCCAAGCGCCATTACTAACATCAGAAGAACGTGGGCTGCGTGGGGAAACAAATAGTACCAATGCTGCTGAGTTTTGTCAGCAACTGAAATGATGTTGTTTTTGCTGCGACGCGCATACAGCAGGACTGTGATGATGTCTGAATGTATCAAAGTGACAACAGTCTGGCGTCACAGTGATTAATCCCCTTCCTGTGCAGGCTTGTCACCTTCATAACAAACCAACAATGCCAGGTGCCAAAAACCAGCCCACATGTCTATTGTTATAATTACCTGACCTTCAAATCCACATTAATGAGCCTGGGATGATCCCATTCTCTTTCATCATTTGGCTTCCCAAGCCCTCCTTTTATCTAACAAGGTCACCTTTCACAACACGGTTTCGCCCAGAAATACACATCCTCCTCATAAATATACATTTACTCAACCCCCAATTCCTTAGAAGGATGTAAAAAGACATTGGTGGCAACTTTAACACATGGGAAACCACTATAGTAGGCATTACTTTTAAATACGTTGACAATGTATTCAACATTTGAGCAAGATCCCAAATTAGGTATCATCAAAGGCAACCATGTTGTTAAAGCTAACTCCTATATAGATGAAACCTTCAGTGTATGTTAAAAAACGATGTATTCTCACAGCAGAGGTGATTGCTCTAAGATTGCAAGGGAAGCTTAACCCCTAAATCAGGCGTTGGGAACCTTTTTGGCTGAGAGAGCCAAGCTGCCAAATATTTTAAAATGTATTTCCGTAAGAGCCATATAATATTGTTTTCAACACTGAACACAACTAAATGCGTTCATGTTTAAGTAAGACCAACATTTGTAGAGTATTGTAGGTCTTTTATTCTTTGTAATAAAATTGTTATTCTGAAGCTAACTGTGGAGGGGACGTGGCCTGCGGGCCTGCAGCGAAGCGGGGTGTGCCATGACCGTCCTCGAAATCAGCGACAGGTGCGTAGATGGCCCACCTGGGCCTCGTTATCTAATCACCTGTCGCTCTGTTATAAGCAGCAGCTTGGAGGAGAGACATTTTGGAAACCTCCCGGTAAAATGGTGGGGGGGGGGGGGGGGGGGGTCGGCAAGTATGCAGCTGAGCCACATCAGAGTGATCCAAGAGCCGCATGCGGCACGGCTCGCCGACCCCTGATCTACAGAGATACAAGGAATTGCTATTGCAACATCCAGTAGACACATGTAGAAGAGTTGTTTCTTTCATTCAAAAATTTCAGCACTTCCAAAGACATGCACCTGGGGATAGGTTGATTGGCAACACTAAATTGGCCCTAGTGTGTGAATGTGAGTGTGAATGTTGTCTGTCTATCTGTGTTGGCCCTGCGATGAGGTGGCGACTTGTCCAGGGTGTACCCCGCCTTCCACCCGATTGTAGCTGAGATAGGCGCCAGCGCCCCCCGCAACCCTACAAGGGAATAAGCGGTAGAAAATGGATGGATGGATGGATTGTATACTTTGCAAACTCACCCGCGGGCCGAATAAAACCTGTTCGCGGGCCGTACGTTTGACACCCCTGCTCTAAGGCTAATTCCCTTCTTGATTGACAGCGAAATGAGCGAATCAGCGATCTTTTGCTGTAAACGTCCAGGCGACATTTTTTTCTACATTTATTATGTTGTTCTGAGTTGAACCGGAGACTTTCCTGATCCTCTTAGTGACATGTACATTGTTAAAAACGACTAGCGACAAATAGAGCTTCTATTTCTGGTGTTTTTTTGTGTTTGGACTTCTTTTACGCTGCAGTTTCTGAACCCCTCCACCGTCTCAAAGCACTCACAGGCAGACACACGTTGCACTAGCCTCACGCCAGTAGCAAGCTGCACATAATGGCAGATAATTAAGTTTTGTTTTGTTTTTTTAATTGAACAACAAACATACATTTATAATGCACACAAATGCATCCTGTTTAAAGCGGCTCAAGTCTTACACCCGCAAAACCATGAGCCCAGGCTGTTTAAGCAGCCTAGCTTTGCTGGCTATTGAGAGGACACTTTTCAAATCCCTGGAAAAGACGCCTCCTTGGTACGAAAGGGTCACAGATCACTTTCTTAAAAAGGGTAGAATTAACGTATACATAAACCAACCCATTTTTTGATGCATGCCGCGATTGAGATTCCCCTCCTTGAGAGACCAGCATTTGCCACTGTCTCACAGTAATGTAAAAGGGAATTGGAAGAAATGTGAAATGTTGTTTTATACTGGTGTTCTTTTTTCTACGCCAGGGGTCACCAACCTTTTTGAAATCAAGAGCTACTTCTTGGGTACTGATTAATGCGAAGGGCTACCAGTTTGATACACACTTAAATAAATTGCCAGAAATAGCCAATTTGCTCAATTTACCTTAAACTCTATGTTATTATTAATAATTAATGGTATTTATCCTTGTGGAAACACTGATCATCTTAATGATTTCTCACAATAAATATATTTTTGATGACATGTTTTAAATAGGTTAAAATCTAATCTGCACATTGTTATAATATATAACAAATTGGACCAAGCTATATTTCTAACAAAGATAAAACATTATTTCTTCTAAATTTTCCAGAACAAAAATTTAAAAAAAATAATTAAAAAGACTTTGAAATAAGATTTAAATTAAATTTTACAGATTTTCTAGATTTTGAATTTTAATCAAAAGTTTGAAGAAATATTTCACAAATATTCTTTGTCGAAAAAACAGAAGCTAAAATGAAGAATTAAATCAAAATATATTTATTATTCTTTACAATAAAAAAAATAATTTACTTGAACATTGATCTAAATTGTCAGGAAAAAAGAGGAATTAATTTAAAATGTAAAAGGTTATATGTGTTTAAAAATCCTAAAATAATTTTTAAGGTTGTATTTTTTCTCTAAAATTGTCTTTCTGAAAGTTATAAGAAGCAAAGTAAAAAAAAAAATGAATTTACTTAAACAACTGAAGACCAAGTCTTTAAAATATTTTCTTGGATTTTCAAATTCTATTTGAGTTTTGGCCCTCTTAAAATTTAAAATTTCGAGCAAAGCGAGACCAGCTTGCTAGTAAATAAATAACATTTCAAAAATAGAGGCGGCTCACTGGTAAGTGCTGCTATTTGAACTGTTTTTAGAACAGGCCAGCGGGCGACTCATCTGGTCCTTACGGGCTACCTGGTGCCCGCGGGCACCCCGTTGATGACCCCTGCATTAAGGTATTTTGAGGGGCATTTATTAAAGTCAGATTAAGTAGTACATCACTGAAGGCCTAGGTGGGAAATGCACAACCCGCCACAGACCAGTACTAATAAAGTACCGTGATACTAATTGATTGAAATCGGTACTATACTGCCTTTGAAAAGTAGTGGTACCGTTCTCTGATCTGAATGCCCGCTGTGTGGCGGTGACTACAGAGCCGAGGCGCATGATTTTGAGTGCGTCAGAACGCACACACGAAGAGCATACAAGCAATAACTTCTTGGAGAGGAAGAATGGCAAAAATACAACAATTCTATGGTATCTCCTCTCTCGCCCACTAATAGTGGCCGCACATTTGGTCTAAACATCTCGACTTTCGCAACCATCACCGGCATAAAAATTGTATTCTCGAGCATGTTAAAATAAAAAAAGGTGTTCCTAGAAACGTGACTTCGCGGTGTTGAGTTCTCATTATTGAGACATAAAGGTGTTTTGGCTGCAAGACCAGAAACAACATTGCCTGATGTCAATTCAGGAGAACACTAAAAGGTAGGAGTGTATATCGCCTCGTTCTGGAGTTTCACCTGACGTCTGTGCCTTTTGTGTGTATTGGGTATTGAACACGGGAAATGAATAATTGTTCGAGTCATTGCTTTATACGACTGGGGCTAAAGTTATTTAAACTCGGCATCTTCCTGCTCCTTTTTGGACATGATGAATTCATCAAACTGTACACACCTGATATGCTCCAATATTATCCTATGTGCATGTTTAAAATATATTAAAATTGTTTGAAACTTTGAAAAAGTAAAAAAAAATACTAATTTGTGTAACCTTAAAGGCCTACTGAAACCCACTACTTCCCACCACGCAGTCTGATAGTTTATATATCAATGATGAAATATTAACATTGCAACACATGCCAATATGGCCGGTTTAGTTTACTAAATTGCAATTTTAAATTACCCGCTTAGTTTCTTGTTTGAAAACTTCGCGGAATACTGACGTCACGGACTGTAGAGGACATATTAGCGCAGCACCATTTGCGGCTAAAAGTCGTCTCTTTTCATCGCGCAATTAAACAGTATACTGGAGATCTGTGTTGCTGAATCTTTTGCAATTTGTTCAATTAATAATGGAGAAGTCAAAGTAGAAAGATGGAGGTGGGAAGCTTTAGCCTTTAGCCACACAAACGCACAGTGTTTTCTTGTTTAAAATTCCCGAAGGTGAAGCTTTACTATGGATCAGAGCGGTCAAGCGAACATGGTTCCCGACCACTTGTCAACCGGCAGGTTTTGGTGCGAAAATTGTGGTAAAAAGTCGCCTTTTACCGGAGATCAGCTGAGCTTGCGCCGTCCATGCAGCTGCTGTCGACTTCCCTCAGAGACTGGCCTAAAGACACTTGTGGACACACCCCTCTGACTATCAGGTACTATTTAATCTCACTAAAACACTAGCAACACAATAGAAAGATAAGGGATTTCCCAGAATTATCCTAGTAAATGTGTCTAAAAACATCTGAATCCGTCGCAATGCAATCTTTATTTTATTTGTATTTTTTTCTTCCGGTCCTTCGCTATCAATATCATCCACGAATCTTTCATCCTCGCTCAAATTAATGGGGAAATTGTCGTTTTCTCGGTCCGAATAGCTCTTGCTGCTGGAGGCTCCCATTAAAAACAATGTGTGGATGTGAGGAGCCCTCAACGGGTGACGTCATCGTCTGCGACTTCCGGTAAAGGCAGGGCTTTTTTATCAGCACCAAAAGTTGCGAACTTTATCGTCGATGTTCTCTACTAATTCCTTTCAGCAAAAATATGGCAATATCGCGAAATGATCAAGTATGACACATAAAATGGACCTGCTATCCCCGTTTAAATAAGAAAATCTAATTTCAGTAGGCCTTTAAGCTTTAAGGTGAAGCTGCCGGTAAGAATGATCAGACATCGATTGAGTTTACTGATAGCTGAGATTTTAGAGGGGTTAAAAGTTAAGAAACGTGTATTTTTGATTACCTCTTCATTTAAATATTGTATTTAGGGTCTAATTTAGTGAATGTATGTACTAAAACAACCCTGATAGCACAGGTAAAGCTGATCTACTAAACATGTAAACTGTTAAGCGAGCAGAATAAGGCGAGCTATCCAATTTGCGTCTGTCTTCATTCATAAGCAAAATATATATGTTAATCATTAAACCACCAACAATACTGGGAGGAGGAAATGCAAATATAATTATTTACCGCGCGCAATGTGATCTATCAACACTGATCACAGTTTTGTGAGAAATATCTTGTGTTTTATTTGACATGTGTGGTAAGGAGGCACAAACTAACAGTTCCACACACGGCTGCACAGACAGATGATGGACAGACGAGAATACTCTGCTGTACGAGTGTCAACATATTGGACGGTGACGTTTTATGGTTATAAACAACATGATTGATAAAAGAATATTAACTCGTGCCCGTCTGTCATTTTGGAGCTCTTTGGCGAATAATCTTCATACTTGTAAGTTTTAAACAAACATTCTAAATACAACATTGAACAGCAAATAATAAATGTACTGTTACACAAAAGTGACGAACACCTTTTACACTTAGGCACCTTCTACACTAAGCCAGCTAAGGTTGTCCAGGGTAAATCCCACCTGACCTTATCCTTGTCCGCACACACACACAATAGTCGTTTAAGACCCCCTGCGCCCTCTCCGTTCGCGACTTAGTATGCATGCGCGGAAAATACGCATATCATAGTCACCTCCAGTGTTGCTTTGTGTGCAAGTTCTTAAATTTAATGGAACTTATCTGAACAATATCCAGTGATGTGGTATTGCAATCGACTGCAATTCAGTGTGCTGTGGGCTGCGATGAGGTGGCAAATCGTCCAGGGTGTACGCCGCCTTCTAGAGATGCGCGGTTTGCGGTCTCATCCACGGAGTCCGCGGATAAACCGCGGGTCGGGCGGGTGACATGACGAAAAAATAGATTTTAATTATCTTCGGGCGGGTGGCGGTTGAACCATCCGGAAATATTTGATATACATGGTTCTGGGATCAGTATCCTTTACCGTTCAAAGAGGCATTTAAGACCCGTGTCATAAAGCGAAGAAGACAATAGGAGTCGCTAATATTCTCTAGAATGACTGCCGGCAGTCACCCAGATAATAAGTATTAGGACGTGCTATAAAGCCGTTGGCTTTGTCGCCTTCTACAACATGTACGATCTGCTTGTCAGTCCAGCATCATGTTGTGTGTGGCTTCCGCAGCAACACGTACACGACTGCAAGGCATACTGGGTGACACAGAGTACACGAATGGTTGTAATATAAGCAATTTTAACACTCTTAGTAATATGCGCCACACTGTGAAGCCACACCAAACAAGATTGACAAACACATTTCGGGAAAACATCCTCCCAGTAACACAACATAAACGCAATACAAAAAAAACCCAGAATCCTTTGTATCCATGACTCTTCCTGACTATTTTATACACCCCGCTAGCAGCAAATCACGCCGCCCCACCCCCTGTGTGTCGGTAAGGTGGGCTGGGTTGGGGGGGAGGGGGTGTAAAATATATTCAGGATTTGTCACGGATACAAAGGATTCTGGGTATTTGTTGTGTTGCGTTTATGTTGTGTTACTGTGAGGATGTTCTCCCGAAATGTGTTTGCCAATCTTGTTTGGTGTGGCTTCACAGCGTGGCGCATATTAATAAGTGTTAAAGTTGTTTATATCACAAGTGAATTATATTTATATAGCGCTTTTCTCTAGTGACTCAAAGCGCTTTTACATAGTGAAACCCAATATCTAAGTTACATTTAAACCAGTGTGGGTGGCACTGGGAACAGGTGGGTAAAATGTCTTGCCCATGGACACAACGGCAGTGACTAGGATGGCGGAAGCGGGACTCGAACCTGCAACTCTCAAGTTGCTGACACTGCCACTCTACCAACTGAGCTATGCCGCCCCAACCATCAGTGTACTCTGTATCACCCAGTATGCCTTTCAATCTTGTACGTGTGATTGCGGAAGCTGCACACAACATGTTGCCGGACTAACAATCGGTTTGTACATGTTGTTGAAGGTGTCAAAGGCAATGGCTTCACAGCACGCCCATATTCTTGTCATCAGGATGAACACCATTGGATTTTCGGGAGAACGTTAGCGGTTCCCATTGTCCTCATTAGTCTGTGAAACGGGTTTAAATAGCTCTAGAGGTGAGTGGTAAAGGTGGCCGACCTCTGATGTATTTCAACGGGCGGGTGGCGGGCGGTTGCGGTTCTGATAAAATGTTGGTTCGGGTGGACGGTGGGTGGATGACGACTTTGGTGATGCGGTTGCGGATGATATAATTGCCTATCCACGCATCTCTACCGCCTTCACTCCAATTGTAGCTGAGATAGGCACCAGTGCCCCTCGCGACTCCAGAGGGAATAAGCAGTAGAAAATAGATGGATGGCAGTGTGCTGTCGGGCCTTATTGTAGATAATCACACTTGAGCCATGAAAAATAATCAAATCTTTAATGGGCGCGTAAAAGTAAACAATGTGACAAAGAACATCTTACATCATTCAATCTAGGGAACTAGATATCTAGTCAGGAAACTCTTCACTCTTTTGCCTTCACCTTCATTGTCCATTTGTTTTTGGTGACTTCATATACTCTGAATCTAGACGTTGAGTCCGCAACATACATGGCGGACAATAACTGATACAGTCTGCTTTGCCAGTCCAAATGCATTCGCCGCTTTCCGCAGTCTTTTATCGACGGTCAGGTAATACAAAGCACACGCTACCTTTTTTTATCACATCCACGGGAGCCTACATTCTCGTTTTCGGTAAGTAGAATCACAGCTGACCTGCAAATTTGAAAGTTCTCTTGCCGTCTGAGAAGTGTTGTATCCTAAATAGTTGCAATCGCGCATTTTCTTCTCTTAAGCTATTCATGTGTGATTTCCACAAGCGTCTGTATCAACGGAAGGAAAAACACGGGCATGTCTGGATGACTCGCCTCCATATTTCCAGAAGTTAGCTTCGAGTCACGAAACCACTCTATTATGAAGCTGGCTGTGGCTCGTTTTTTCTTACGTCACTTCCTCTCCGAACTCAGTCTGTAAACGATCGATGAGTCCATGCAAAGATAAGAGGCGAAGATTCAACCAACAGACGCCACACTTACCCGTGTACAAAATTATCCAAGGAGGGGGATCTTAAATGCTGATTTAGTGTGGCCGAAACGGGGCTTAGGCTAAATTATTATTTATTTAATGAGTTATCCAGCTTAATGCAGACAGGGTCTTAGTAACTTGTCGAGTTGCTACAAATGGCATGAGCGACGTTTCTTTCCATGTGTGCACAATATAAGTCTTGCAGCCTCTCTTGAGATAATGTTGATGTCTCACAAAATTACAGAAACATTGTCAATAATCTAATCTACGACTAAATAACATCTTATTCATAGGAATTAACATTTATCACAAATAATAACGCATATTTTTTGTTTGGCCTTTTGACGACACAAGATTGCTATGTAGCAGGGGTCTCAAACTCAATTTTTGTGGGGGCCACTGGATGCAGAAACTGGGTGATGCTGCTCTGCAAGAAAAGATTTCTTAAAAAACTAACATGCACTTTTTAATGAATTCACCTTCTTTGAATGACTTTCCCGCCCTAACAACATACTTGCCAAATCCTCCCGATTTTCCCGGGAGACTCCCGGATTTCAGTGCGCTTCCCGACAATCTCCCGGGGCAACCATTCTCCCGAATTTGTCCCAAGTTTCACCCGGCCAACAATATTAAGGGCGTACCATGACAGCACTGCCTTTAGCGTCCTCTACAACATGTCATCGCATCCGCCTTTGCGTGCCGGCCCAGCCACATATTGTATAAGGTTTCTGCAAACACACGTAAGTGACTGCAAGACATAATTGGTCAAAAGCCATACATGTCACACAGAGGGTAGCCTTTTAAACAACTTTAACACTATTACAAATATGCTCCACACTGTGAACCCACACCAAACAAGAATGACAAACACATTCCGGGGGAACATCCGCACCGTAACACATTATAAACACAACTGAACAAATACCCAGAACACCTTGCGGCCCTAACTCTTCCGGGCTTCAATATACACCACCTCAACCGACTCACGGAAGGGGGCGGCATTTGGTGGTAGTGGGGTTGTATATTGTAGCCCGTAAGAGTTAGGGCTGCAAGGTGTTCTGGGTATTTGTTCTGTTGTGTTTATGTTGTGTTACGGTGCGGATGTTCTCCTGAAATGTTTTTGTCATTCTTATTTGGTGTGGGTTCACAGTGTGGCGCATATTTGTAACAGTGTTAAAGATGTTTATACGGTTTATATGTTTATGTGGCTGTTGATCAAGTATGTCTTGCAGTCGCTCACGTGTGTATTCCAAAGTCGGATACATCATTTGACTGAGATAGCGCGCTGTTAGTACAAGTTGTAGGTGCGCTAAAGGCAGAGCATTCACGGCACGCCCTGAACATTGTTGATTGGGTGAAAATTGACAGAATTTCAAAGGAATGAGAAAATCGGGAGTCTCCCGTAAAAATCGGGAGGGTTGGCAAGTACGATGCAGTCAAGCGCCATTCATATAAAACTTGCGGGCCGCCCTAACATTAAATTTTCATATCAAGGTGCTGGCCGCAAAATAACGTCTCGCGGGCCGCAAATGGCCAGCTGGACGCGTGTCTGAGGCCCCTACTGTATAGATTTAAAGGAGCAGACTAAAAAATTCTATAAAAAAATCATTGTGATTGTGCAATCTTGAGTCCATATGAACATATTCCAAATCATGTAAGACTTTGTGGATTGCTTTCACATTGTGTTATTATGGAGCTGTGTCAGGATTGGGGATTTCTAGTGGATTTATCAGCTTCACATTATTACACCATTTTCTTTGGGGGTGATCAGGCCTACTGGAACAGAACAGACCCATATAGCATTATAGGGTCTCTACCAACCAGGCAGAAAGAGATACATTCCTAAATAACTGCGAATGACCTGCTTCACACACACAGATGTTCTAGAAGCTTTGTTGACAGTTCATCAGCACAATGCGCCATTGCAGTGCAGTTTACACAGAGCGCATAGGCACAACAGCCACAAAACAAGGTTTGCCTGGAGCTTGCTAGAACAAAAAGAGCTCACCAATAAGCAGTCAGGTGAATCCATATTGTTGGACTTGCAGATTCCTAACAAAAGCGTGTTATCGAAACTGTGGTTTAACTTCCTTAGCAAATTGCATTTAAAAAGATTTCGGTCCCAGTGGTAAGAATTGGGTCACAGCAGCGTGAGAGTAGAGGTTATTTGTGAAGTGAGTTCCGGCTCCAGACGGATCCCATTTGAGTTACACACTCATCTCAGAGGCAGGAAATTGCAATCAGGCCGGAGAAACTACATCTTAAATGCATTACCTTATTTGTGTGTAAGTGTGTGTGAGTTTGTGCATGTATGTATGTCTTCAAACCTTGTTGAGGAATAAGTACCTATTCATGGATGCTATTACTGGAGGTATGGCAATTGCCCAGCAGAGGAACTGAAATTAAATTAAATAAGTTTTTGGATAATGAACATACTTTTTGCCAAAATACAGAGCTTCTGCAAACTAACAAGAGTCTAAATGAAGACAGTCTGCTGAACTACATAATGATGATTTATTGGAAGAAAAAGCATCTCCTGCACATCCGTATATGAATTAACAATAAAAAAAAAAGGCAATTTTAGCATTTATACATACAGTGGGGCAAAAAATTATTTATTCAGCCACCGATTGTGCAAGTTCTTCACTTAAAATGATGACAGAGGTCTGTAATTGTCATCATAGGTACACTTCAACTGTCAGAGACAGAATGTGAAAAAAAAAAATCAAGGAA
This sequence comes from Nerophis ophidion, assembly GCF_033978795.1. NCBI lineage: Eukaryota > Metazoa > Chordata > Actinopteri > Syngnathiformes > Syngnathidae > Nerophis > Nerophis ophidion. The sequence continues at coordinate 22,157,114 of NC_084619.1, forward strand.
TTCACCTTGTAGGAATTTTAAAGAATTTATTTATAAATTATGGTGGAAAACAAGTATTTGGTCAACCATTCAAAGCTCTCACTGATGGAAGGAGGTTTTGGCTCAAAATCTCACGATACATGGCCCCATTCATTCTTTCCTTAACACGGATCAATCGTCCTGTCCTCTTAGCACAAAGACAGCCCCCATGCTTCACAGTAGGTTTGGTGTTCTTGGGATGCAACTCAGTATTCTTCTTCCTCCAAACACAACGAGTTGAGTTTATACCAAAATGGATACATGGATGATACAGCAGAGGATTGGGAGAATGTCATGTGGTCAGATGAAACCAAAATAGTATAAACTCAACACGTCGTGTTTGGAGGAAGAAGAATACTGAGTTGCATCCCAAGAACACCACACCTACTGTAAAACATGGGGGTGGAAACATCATGCTTTGGGGCTGTTTTTCTGCTAAGGGCACAGGACGATTGATCCGTGTTAAGGAAAGAATGAATGCGGCCATGTATTGTGAGATTTTGAGCCAAAACCTCCTTCCATCAGTGAGAGCTTTGAATGGTTGACCAAATACTTATTTTCCACCATAATTTACAAATAAATTCTTTAAAATTCCTACAATGTGAATTCCTGGATTTTTTTTTTCACATTCTGACTCTCACAGTTGAAGTGTACCTATGATGACAATTACAGACCTCTGTCATCATTTTAAGTGGGAGAACTTACACAATCAGTGGCTGACTAAATACTTTTTTGCCCCACTGTATTTATACCTGCATGTATTACTCTAGCAATGTAAAACACGCAGATGTTTAGAACAAGTATTGAAAAATGTTCTTGCATGGTGCTTGGAGATCATCATGTTCACTATTGTTTCTGCTCTATCTCACAGGCTGTCTGGCAGGCCACATTTCCCAACTGAAAAACAACGGCAGACAATTGGGTTCTTCAAAAACAGGCTTTTGGCTGCCAGTACAAGTTGTTAGAGCGATCACCACTCGGCCTTGTAATGATAAAGTTTGGGGGGAATAACTGACAACAGATCGTTAATCACAAATTGTGTCATTGCTGGGGAAGATGGTTAAGAAGAACTGAAGCAGAAGTGCATATACAGTCATGGTCAAAAGTTGTAACACTTGCAAAGAACATAATGTCATGGCTGTCTCGAGTTCCCAATAATTTCTACAACTCCCAATTTTTGGTGATAAAGTGATCGCAGCAAATACTTGTTGGTCATAAAAACATTCATGGAGTTTGGTTCTTTTATGAATTTATTATGGGTCTTCTGAAAATGTGACCATATCTGCTGGGTCAAAAGTATACATACAGCAATGTTAATATTTGGTTACATGTCCCTTGGCAAGTTTCACTGCAATAAGGCGCTTTTGGAAGCCATCCACAGGCTTCTGGTTGAATTTTTGACAACTCCTCTTGACAAAATTAGTGCAGTTCAGCTAAATCTGTTGTTTTTCTGACATGGACTTGTTTCTTCAGCATTGTCCACACGTTTAACTCAGGACTTAGGGAAGGCCATTATAAAACCTCAATTCTAGCCTGATTTAGTCATTCCTTAACCACGTCTGTTTGGGGTCTTTGTCCTGTTGTAACACCCAAAGTCGCCCAAGACCCAACCAAAGGAGATAATCCTCCTTTTTCATTGCCCCATTTACTATCTGTAAAGGAAGAGTTTTATTGGCATTAAAACAGGCCTAGAGCATAATACTACCACCACCATGCTTGATGGGTAGGCTTGGTATTCCTAGGATTAAAGGCCTCACCGTTTCTCCTCCAAACATATTGCTGGGTATTGTGACCAAACAGCAACATTTTCAATCATTAGTTTTGTTGTTAACCTTCCGTGTTGTTTGAATTGTGTGTCCTGCATTGTCAAAGATCAAGTGCATCAAAAGAGTCCATCTCCACTACGACTGGGTGGCTGCTCATAGCATATACAGCAGCAGGCCCATTAGCTGATGTGTTACTCCTAATTTGATGTTTCGTCCCACTGTTGTATTCTGATATTGATTTAAAATGTATCAACAACACCCAGAAGCGCCACTGGCTTCAGTGGGCCCAAGCTCATCTAAGTTTGACTGATGCAAAGTGGAAAAGTATTTTGTAGTCTGACGAGTCCACATTTCAAATTACTTTTAGAAACTGTGGATGCCGTGTCTTCCGGACCAAAGAGGGAAAGAACCATCCAGATTGTTATAGGCACAAAGTTCAAAAGACAGCATTTGTGATGGTATGGGGGTGTATTAGTGCCCAAGGCATGGGTAACTTACACATTTGTGAAGGCCCCATTAATGCTGAAAGGTACATACAGGTTTTGGAGCAACATATGTTGCCATCCAAGCAACGTAATCATGGACACCCCTGCTTATTTCAGCAAGACAAAGTCAAACCATGTGTTACAACAGCGTGGCTTCATAGTAAAATAGTGCGGGTACTAGACTGGCCTGCCCGTAGTCCTGACCTTTCTCCCACTGAAAATATGTGGCACAATATGAAGCCTAAAATACCATAACGGAGACCTCAGACTGTTGAACAACTTAAGCTGTACATCAAGCAAGAATGGGAAATAATTACACCTGAAAATCTCAAAAATGTGTCTCCTCAGGTCCCAAACGTTTACTTAGTGTTGTTAAAAGGAAAGGCCATGTAACACAGTGGTAAAAATGCCCCGGTGCCATCTTTTTTGCAATGTGTTGCTGCCATTAAATTCCGAGTTAATGATTGTTTGCATAAAAAAAATGTGTTTCTCAGTTCAAACATTAAAATATCTTGTCTTTGCAGTCTTTTCAATTGAATATAAGTTGAAAATTATTTACAAATAATTCAATTCTGTTTTATTTACCATTTACACAATGTGCCAACTTCACTGGTTTTGGGTTATGTAGATAAATAAAACTTGAACATTTAATTTAGGCAATGTAAATCTGCAATATTCGAACCGTGATGTAGCAACTGTATATGCAAAATAGCTATTGTTTTGTTTTCTTTCCTGATTACAAATTCCAGAGAGTTCTACTCATTGTACCTTTGAATAAACATGTAAATAAAAAAATCTTTACACACTGCCTTCACAGGCACACTATGGGGTGTCAGTCTGTTGTTTCTGGTTAGAAGTCCAAACTTTGACACATAAAAAATATCAAACAAAAGTACTCTTATTGTGACTTGTACTCCAACAGCTACTATTGGCAGACACACAATTGACAGTAGGGCCCGTTTTCACTTCCATTTTTTGAACCCTTTTCTGTGTTTGTGGTCAGTGTGAAAACCATCAAAAGTAGTATCAGAGGCGGGATGGGGCCAGTGTGAAAGGGTATTCCGCTTTGTCAGGGTGTGGCGTTTCCCACCCGACACCCGAGTGTTGTTTTGAATGCAATGTTCCAACAAGTATATCCCAGGTCACACCAGACACTGGCGTAAACTTCGCCGACTCTACTGTTGCAATACTTTTCAAGAACCCCAGTGTAAAAGGGTATTCTGTTATGTAAAAGAGCAGCGAGGCCGACATAAAGCATTTTATCCGAGAAGAAAAGACTTCATAAAAACATTCCTCCCACATGCAGACAAGAATGAAACAGAATCATCCGCATCAGACAAAATAAATGACAGACTGCTGGCTGAGAGGGTGAAACAGTCACCTTGGGGGAACTTAACAAGAGAATACATTCACAATGGCTGTATATCTCCACGATATTGCCGCCCTCATGCTGAACTTTGCAGTGCTGCTTAATTGCAAACGTTAATTGACTTGCCTCAAAGGCTCTTTATTTCATTGCTGATATGCCAAAATGTAGCTGTTATTGCCATTCTAAAACTAGGCCAAGATGTTAACTAATGAGAAAAATGTGCATGGACTGTCGTGTGAACAAGACTTACTGTGTATTAGCCAGACTTTAGGGTTTTTCTGAAGATTTTGTAAAAATCGTTAAGAGGTGGAGAGGAGGTTGAAGTGAGGGTGACAGGGGTTTTGCCAGCAAGGCATAAATGACTTCAATATGTCTTTGTCAAGCAAAACTTACTTTAAAGTTCTCATCCACTATTTGATGTGAGCAGCAAGTCAGTGTGGGTAGCAGTTCCCAGGGTTTGGTAAGTTAAGCAAGACTTTTTTACGTGAGATCGTAAGCTTTGGTGTTCCTGTGTCAGAGCCGAGAGCCTGCCTTATTTCAGCAACACCAAAATGCAAATATCACACCTGCACTCTACTTACACTACTAGGGGTTTGTCACTTGCCAACATTGGCGTGTCACTTTTACACTTTTTGAGGAGGCCACTTCACATGAAATGCTCAGGTGGAAATTTAAAGTTTTAAAGGGGAAGGTTGCCTAATAATTACAACCCTTATGAAAGACAAGACCACTTGTATTTCCATTTATCGTGCATTCAAAATAGAAAATTAACGGCTCGTAAGAGGTGGCTAACAATGCAGGTAATGGGGATATTATCTATTCCTCCGATAAATCCCTAAAAAACACTCAAAAACCTCCAGCAACATTATAAATACATACTCTAAGCGTTGATATGTATATATGTATATATATATATATATATATATATATATATATTTATACACAGTTGGGCAAAAAAGTATTTAGTCAGCCACCGATTGTGCAAGTTCTCCCACTTAAAATAATGACAGTGGTCTGTAATTTTCATCATAGGTACACTTCAACTGTGAGAGCCAGAATGTGAAAAAAAATTCCAGGAATTCACATTGTAGGAATTTTAAAACAGTTTATTTGTAAATTATGGTGGATAATAAGTATTTGGTCAACCATTCAAAGCTCTCACTGATGGGAGGAGGTTTTGGCTCAAAAGCTCATGATACATCGCCCCATTCATTCTTTCCTTAACACAGATCAATCGTCCTGTGCCCTTAGCAGAAAAAGAGCCCCAAAGCATGATGTTTCCACCCCCATGCTCCACAGTAGGTCTGGTGTTCTTGGGATGCAACTCAGTATTCTTCTTCCTCCAAACACGACGAGTTGAGTTTATACCAAAAAGTTCTATTTTGGTTTCATCAGACCACATGACATTCTCCCAATCCTCTGCTGTATTATCCATGTATCAATTTTGGTATAAACTCAACTCGTCGTGTTTGGAGGAAGAAGAATACTGAGTTGCATCCCAAGAACACCTTTCCTACTGTGAAGCATGGGGGTGGAAACATCATGCTTTGGGGCTGTTTTTCTGCTAAGGGGACAAGACGATTGATCCGTGTTAAGGAAAGAATGAATGGGGCCATGTATCCTGAGATTTAGAGCCAAAACCTCCTTCCATCAGTGAGAACTTTGAATGGTGGACCAAATACTTATTTTCCACCATAATTTACAAATACATTCTTTAAAATTCCTACAATGGGAATTCCTGGATTTTTTATTCACATTCTGTCCCTCACAGTTGAAGTGTACCTATGATGAAAATTACAGACCTCTGTCATCATTTTAAGTGGGAGAACTGGCACAATCGGCGGTTGACTAAATACTTTTTTGCCCCACTGTATATGTATTTATTAAAATTGTTTGTTGTTGTTAAACTTTTGTGGCTGTGTGAAGAAGTGGCTGGTTGCATCAGCTCTGCTCTTTTAGTGTCTTTAATGTCCTTTGATTTTTCCCTCTTACACACGTTTGTGTGTGCTATGGCTATGAGATTTTTCCCCCTCGGCCTCAGTCTGGACTCTCTCTCCAGGGGCCCAGGCTTAGACTGAATATTTTTCAGCATTTACCTGTTTGTCACTTTTTTTGTAAGGGGCGCCAGAAGTTGGCAGACCCGTCCGCGATCCTGTTCTGTCCACCTGTAATGTTTGTCTTCTCTTGAATGGGATTGTACTGAAAATCTTAATTTATTTCTGATTCGGATTTTTAGCAAAGTACTGTGTTACAAAAATTGTTATTCAGTGGTAGCTATTTCAATAACAAAGTAGCTAAAGTTTGGTTAATATGCCAGTCACGACATTTAATGGAGTATAACTGGGTTTTTTAGATGTTTTTTTGAGAGAGCTTTATAGGCGGAATAGATGGCTCCCCTTTACCTGAATTGCCACAAAAAGATTGTGAATGTTGTAAAAGTCTGACAAGAAGTACAATTCCCCCTTTAACACATGGGCATAGGAATGTTAGAAGAAGAATATGAAGTCGGTATGGGTTCTGCAGTATGTGATTGTGACAGATGCTAGCTAGTGCAGTTGTGTAATAGTATTAAAGAGCATCTGGCTCATTTGCTAGTCCTGCACGACCTAACTCTGAATCAGTTGGGAGGTCTGGCCGCGGGATCGAGCTGAGGAAGGGTAGAGTCAATTTCTATCCCTCAAGGTATAAGCTACACTGTGAAACCCCTACTTGGCAAATCATAGGTCTCAGAGGTAATTGTCTGCAACTTTTTCTCAGGGTGAAACTTCTATAGGTATCATCCCGAGTTGTAAAATCCAGGTGTCGAAAACAATGTATATTGACAGGGACAGCACTAAAGTTACAAAGATGTACTGTTTGTTTCCGCTTCCTACGTTTGCTTTCTCGTAAACCAAAGGGCAGCCATTACAAATTGTTCGGGAAAAAAGGTCGGCAAACTGAGTGTTTGTCAGAGACAATCAAACTGTTACACAAGTTAAAAAAATATATAAATATTAAAAAAAACATACATCATTGTTTACATGTGAAGAACTGACAGTTCTCTGTCTGTAAGAGAGGTCAAATAGCTATCTCTATTCTGCATGAAAGCTTTGCATAGCGACAGATGGCTAAACGCATATATAATTAAAATGCAATTTAGTTAGGAGGGTGGGATGGATGAATGACTTAAATTGAATTGGCAGCTGCACAGGTAGGTTCTTACCAACCTGCAATACATTAGCAAGCATGTCTCCAATCCTCTTAAATTTCCCAGCAGTTTAACATCAGGAGAAAAATGGGAGAAAAATCCAGAAAATTACTAGACCAAAGGGGGGAATTATTATGCATGGTTTTCTAAATGTGCATGAGGAAGTCTTTTCCCGAATAATAGTAACAAAATATTAATCAACTCTGAAAGAATTTGACTCAGCTTCCAATAATCCTATCAAGTCTGTATGAAGCTGCCAAGATAGATGTGTCTTTTTTACGGCATAATAACCATCACGCTGCTAAAATCACGTATCGGACTGCCTTCTCTGAGTGTTGGCATTAAGAATGGGACACTGTACGGATTAGAACACTCCTCCACGGACCGAGCATTATTGGAATTTCTGATTATGGCAAACCATCAGTAAAAGAGCATTAAGGAAGCTGGACGGGCAACTTCCACTCTTGAAAGCGTTTAATTGGATTATGTCTGCTTTTTCTGCACAGAGAATACAATCAACAGGGTTTCAGCCCCGTTCAGAGCAGCACTGCCTGATAAAAGTGGCACCAAACTGTGACAAAGTGTTAGATCAGCTTCTTTGATAGTTCTTACGGATGAGAAATGGCAGATTTCTTTAGGGAAAATGAAACACCCAAACAATACAAAACCTTTATATATGTATTTTTTATATTTACATACATACAAAAAAACATACACATGTATGAATACGAACATGCATATATATATATATATATATATATACATATATATATATATATATATATATATATATATATACATATACAAACACCGTTTCCATATGAGTTGGGAAATTGTGTTAGATGTAAATACAAACGGAATACAATGATTTACAAATCCTTTTCAACCCATTTTCAGTTAAATAAGCTACAAAGAAACATAATTGATGTTAAAACTGATAAAACTTTTTTTTTTTTTGCAAAATATCATTAACTTAGAGTATCATGGCTGCACCACGTGCTAAAGTAGTTGGGAAAGGGCATGTTCACCACTGTTACATCACCTTTCCTTTTAACAACACTCAATAAACGTTTGGGAACTGAGGAAACTAATTGTTGAAGCTTTGAAAGTGGAATTATTTCCCATTATGGTTTTATGTAGAGCTTCAGTCCTTCAACAGTCCGGGGTCTCTGCTGTCGTATTTTACGCTTCATAAAGCGCCACACATTTTCGATGGGAGATAGGTCTGGCACTCTTTTTTTTACGAAGCCACGCTGTTGTAAAATGTGCTGAATGTGGCTTGGCATTGCCTTGCTGAAATAAGCAGGGGCGTCCATGAAAAAAGACGGCGCTCAGATGGCAGCATATGTTGTTCCAAAACCTGTATGTACCTTTCAGCATTAATGGTGCCTTCACAGATGTGTAAGTTACCCATGCCTTGGGCACTAATGCGCCCCCATACAATCGCAGATGCTGAGTTTTGAACTTTGCATCGACAAGAGGCTGGATGGTTCGCTTCCCCTTTGGTCCGGATGACACAATGTCGAATAATTCCAAAAGCAATTTGAAATGTGGACTCATCAGACTACAGAACACTTTTCCACTTTGCATCAGTCCATCTTAGATGATCTGGGGCCCAGAGAATCCGGCGGCGTTTCAGGATGTTTTTGATAAATGGCTTTCGCTTTGCATAGTAGAGCTTTAACTTGCACTTAGAGATGTAGCGATGAACTGTATTTAGAAACAGGGGTTTTCTGAAGTGTTCCTGAGCTCATGTGGTGATATCCTTTAGAGATTGATGTCGGTTTTTTATACAGTGCCGTCTGAGGGATCGAAGGTCATGATCATTCAATGTTGGTTTCTGGCCATGCCGCTTACGTGGCGTGGTTTCTCCAGATTCTCTGAACCTTTTGATGATATTATGGACCGTAGATATTGAAATCCCAAAATGTATTGCAATTGCACTTTGATAAACATTGTTCTTAAACTATTTCACTATTTGCTCACGCAGTTGTGGACAAAGGGGTGTACCTCGCCCCATCCTTTCTTGTGAAAGACTGAGCACTTTTTGGGAAGCTGTTTTTATACCCAATCATGGCACCCACCTGTTACCAATTAGCCTGCACACCTGTGGGATGTTCCAAATGAGTGTTTGCTGAGCATTCCTCAACTTTATCAGTATTTATTGCCACCTTTCCCAACGTCTTTGTCCCATGTTGCTGTCATCAAATTCTAAAGTTGATTATTATTTCCCCCAAAAAATGTGTATCATTTTGAACATTAAATATGTTGTCTTTGTAGCATATTCAATTGAACATGGGTTGAAAATGATTTGCAAATCATTGTACTCCGTTTATATTTACATCTAACACAATTTCCCAACTCATATGGAAACGGGGTTTGTAAATATATATATATATATATATACATATGTATATATACACATATACATATATAAACATATAAATACATACATACATTTTTATTATATATATAAATATATATATACATATATAGACATACATATATACACATATTCATATATATTCATATATATATATATATATATATATGTATATATATATATACACACACACACACATATATACATATATTTATATATACACACACACATATATATATGTATATGTGTATATATATATATATATATACAAATATACACATTTACACACACATGTCCATATATATACACACATACACAAATATATACACATATATATATATATATACACACATATATATATACACATATATAAATATATATATATATATATATATATATACACACACACACATATATATATACATATATATACACACATACATTATATATATGTATATATATATATATATATATATATATATATATATATATATATATATACATACATACATACATTCTGTTTTGTGAATGGTTTTAAACAAATAATTATGTATATTTATTAAGGCTGTCAAAAGTAATAGTTTATCTGATGTGATTAATCACGAAAAAATTGTGCATTAATCCTGTTGTATGCAGACCATGCAATTTATTTTGAATGGACTTTTCCCTTTTACTTTAACTGTCGATGATTACCTGAAAGGTGGCACAGGTTGTTATATGGTCAGTGCAAATATGAGTAAAAAGACTACAACTTGTGTGCTGCTGTGTTGGATCCGCTTTGGACTGGACTCTTGCGACTGTGTTGGATCCATTATGGATTGAACTTTCACAGTATCAAGTTAGACCCGCTCGACATCCATTGCTTTCCTCCTCTCCAAGGTTCTCATAGTCATCATTGTCACCGACGTCCCACTGGGTGTGAATTTTTCCTCGCCCTTATGTGGGCCTACCGAGGATGTCGTAGTGGTTTGTGCAGCCCTTTGAGACACTAGTAATTTAGGGCTATATAAGTAAACATTGATTGATTGATTGATTGTTAGCAAACGTCACTATAAAATACACGCCGACTGCAGTCTACACAAAAATGATACCACCTTTTGAGAAAATAAATGACGTGCTTTTAATTACAAAATTTTAAAAAAGTGTTTGACATTTTGACAATAAAATTGCATTAGCGTCCAAAAATTGGGTTCCTTTTCAAATCAATTTAAACTAAGAGAGTAGTCACCTGTGATTAGATTAATCATGATTAATCCAAATTTAAAAATGTTATTAATCTGATAAAAAAAATTAACAGTACTATGGTAATATTTATAGACATTTCATTCTAGACGAACATTAAATGTCAGCAAAAAGATTTTAGCCATCCAGAAGTCTCGATAACAGCATCCAGAGCATCTGTCTTATTGGCTGATTAAATAAGACTTTTTTTTTTTTTTTTTTTTAACCGATGTTGCAAACAAGCACCATTTTGCCACAGCAGGAACCCATTTACGAGAGAGACGAGGAGAATGGATGCCTTCTGTCCACTGTCTGCTGTGTGCAAACAAGGATGCGGTTTAATCTTCGCGTTCATCTTTAATGACATGTGATGCAGGATGAAGTCGGATCCCGTGATAGATGGCAGCTGCTCGCAGGCCTGCCAAGTTGCACACAAGTAACACAATAGATGTAATTGTGGTGAAAAGACATCCACAAACCATTAGGTCGCTATGAAATAAAATAAAAAAAATTGGTGGTGAGCTGTTTCAGATAACGCTGCGAGCGAGACAAAATTAGAAACAGACCAGAGACAGAAGAGTAAGCTTAACCTTCCGATTGCGCTTCGTTGTACTTCAACACAATGGACCATCCCGAGTACGTTTCCCTCTGGGCATGTTCCCTACGGCCTATGTTATCATAGCTGTTCAGTAGGGCCAGCATGTTTATTTATGTTTCCATGGTATGACGGAAAAACCCAATCCTGTCATCCTAGGTACAAAGAGTTTTCAGGAAAACAATAAATGATTTTAATGCCTTTTGGCTGTTATGATGGGCAATTGTATAAACAGTGAAGTTGAGATGTTTTTTCCAGGAATACGATATATATTTCCTGGACTTCCTCTTGGGTTTTCAAATACTCTCCCAAAACCTGAGACATAAGCTACGTTCATAGGGCAGGGAATGATGCCTACATTAGGGAGGGATTCATATGGCCATATTCTTGGGAGGATCATTTTGTAATACAGTCTGCTGAAAACAATGGAATTGCCACAAACACACTTTAAGATCATCAACTACTCAGTGGCCTAGTGGTTAGAGCAGGGGTCACCAACGCGGTGCCCGCGGGCACCAGGTAGCCCGTAAGGACCAGATGAGTCGTCAGCTGGCCTGTTCTAAAAATAGCTCAAATAGCAGCACTTACCAGTGAGCTGCCTCTATTTTTTAAATTGTATTTATTTACTCGCAAGCTGGTCTCGCTTTGCTCAGCATTTTTAATTCTAAGAGAGACAAAACTCAAATAGAATTTGAAAATCCAAGAAAATATTTTAAAGACTTGCTCTTCACTTGTTTAATTAAATTCATTTATTTTTTTACTTTGCTTCTTATAACTTTCCGAAAGTAAATTTTAGAGAAAAAAATACAACCTTAAAAATTATTTTAGGATTTTTAAACACATACCTTTTTTACCTTTAAAATTCCTTCTTCTTCTTTCCTGACAATTAAAATCAATGTTTTTGTTTTTTTTTATTGTAAAGAATAATAAATACATTTTAATTTAATTCTTCATTTTAGCTTCTGTTTGGTCGATGAAGAATATTTGTGAAATATTTCTTCAAACTTATTATGATTAAATTAAAAAAAAAATTCTGGCAGATCAAAAAAATCTGTAGAATCAAATCTAAATCTTATTTCAAAGTCTTTTGAATTTCTTTTAAAATTTTTGTTCTGGAAAATCTAGAAGAAATAATGATTTGTCTTTGTTAGAATTATAGCTTGGTCCAATGTGTTATGTACAAAGTGCAGATTGGATTTTAACCTATTTAAAACATGTCCTTCAATTTCTAAAATTAATCCTAATCAGGAAAAATTACTAATGATGTTCGATAAATTCTTTTCTGAATTTTTTCAAAAAGATTCGAATTAGCTACTTTTTCTCTTAATTTTTTCCGGTTAAATTTTGAATTTTCAAGAGTCGAAATTGAAGATAAACTATGTTTCAAAATTTAATTTTCATTTTTTTTCGTGTTTTCTCCTCGTTTAAACCATTAAATTAAGTGGTTTTTTATCATTCATTCTCTACAAAAAACCTTCCGCAAAAGGGAAAAAAAATGTACTACGGAATGACAGACAGAAATACCCTTTTTTTTATATATAAAATTATTTATTAAAGGTAAATTAAGCACATTGGCTATTTCTAGCAATTTATTAAGTGTGTATCAAACTGGTAGCCCTTCGCATTAATCAGTACCCAGGAAGTAGCTTTTGGTTTCAAAAAAGGTTGGTGACCCCTGGATTAGAGTTCAAACCCCGGCCGAGTCATACCAAAGACTATAAAAATGGGACCCATTACATCCCTGCTTGGCACTCGGCATCAAGGGTTGGAATTGGGGGTGAAATCACCATAAATGATTCCCGGGCGGGGCACCGCTGCTGCCCACTGCTCCCCTCACCTCCCAGGGGGTGAACAAGGGGATGGGTCAAATGCAGAGGACAAATTTCACCACACCTAGTGTGTGTGTGTGTGACGATCATTGGTACTTTAACACTCTGACGTCTGGCGGCAAAAGTGGACAGGGCGTCCCCACAATTTGTTATGTTTCAGGTGTCAGGTAAACCACAACGATAGGGGCAAACATCAATCCCCTGTCTACTATAATATTGTTTTTTTTTTTGTTAAACACGAAATCCGGAAAAAAAAAAAAGATTTCTAATGTGAACCGAAATGGATACCTGAACTGACCCACATGCACACGTGATGTCATATACTGCAGCGTTCATTCTAGATCAGTAGGTCGTGAGTTCAAACCCAGGTCGAGTCATGCCAAAGACTATGAAAATGGGACCCATTACATCCCTGCTTGGCACTCAGCATCAAGGGTTGGAATTGGGGGTGAAATCACCATAAATGATTCCTGGGCGCGGCACCGCTGCTGCCCACTGCTCCCCTCACCTCCCAGGGGGTGATCAAGGGGATGGGTCAAATGCAGAGGACAAATTTCACCACACCTAGTGTGTGTTTGTGACGATCATTGGTACTTTAACTTTAACACTCTACTGACGTCTGGCGGCAAAAGTAGACAGTGCGTCCCCACAATTTGTCATGTTTCAGGTGTCAGGTAAACCACAACGATAGGGGCAAACATAAATCCCCTGCCTACTATAATAATGTTTTTTTTTTTTTGTTAAACACGAAATCCGGAAAAAAAAAAAGATTTCTAATGTGAACCGAAATGGATACCTGAACTGACCCACATGCACACGTGATGCAGCGTTCATTCTAGATCAGTAGGTCATGAGTTCAAACCCAGGCCGAGTCATGCCAAAGACTATAAAAAAGGGACCCATTACATCCCTGCTTGGCACTCCGCACCAAGGGGTTGGAATTGGGGGTTAACTCACCAAAAATTATTCCTGAGCGTGGCCACAGCTGCTGCTCACTGCTCCCCTCACCTCCCAGGGGGCGGAATTAAGAGATGGGTCAAATGCAGAAGGTAATTTCACCACACCTAGTGTGTGTGTGACTATCAGTGGTACTCTAACTTTATACTGCAGGTTCAGTCTTGGCTCATGTGTGGCTATTTCGAGAATTTTTGAGCAACCAAACGGCTAACATTTTCTTCCGTCCATCTATTTTTTACCGCGTGTCCCTTTCAGGGTTGTGGGGGGTGCAGGAGCTTATCCCAGCTGCATTTGGGCGGAAGGCAGGTTACACCCTGGGCAAGTCGCTACCTGATCACAGTGCCAACACAGATAGACACATGTTCTTAACCGTATTATTTGGCGAAGGAGATTAAGAAAGAAGAGAGCACAGATTAGGTTTCTCGCAGTTTGTAGCGTATTTGCTTCAATGTGTGTTCTGAGGAGCCTGTGGGCGAGCAGTCAAAGCCAGAAATGGTAGAACATTGACTTGAGTGGTAAAACATTATTTTTACGACCGTCTATTTTGGCAGAGAATTGGGACTTTTGTCGCTTTTTAATCATGTTTAAGTAGTATATGAAAGCTGCTTGGGTTTAATTAAAATAAAATAAAAAATTAAAATAAAAAACCCATCATATTGTTTACATTTGACATGAAAGAACCAGATATCGGTCACATATGGGCAAACAAATCAGAATGAACCTGCAGTGCAAATATATCCATATCCAACAACTAGTGTTGTCCTGACACTATTATTTTGGTACCGATACCAAAATGATTTCGGTACTTTGATACTTTTCTAAATAAAAGGGACGACAAAAAATTGCATTATTGGCTTTCTTATAACAAACAATCTTAGGGTACATTAAACATATGTTTCTTATTGCAAGTTTGTCCTTAAATAAAATAGTAAACATACTAGACAACTTGTCTTTTATTAGTAAGCAAACAAATGCTCCTAATTTAACTGCTGACATATGCAGTAACATATTGTGTCATTTTCCCTTCTCTTATTTTGTCAAAATTAAGGACAAAGGGTAGAAAACTAATTATTAATCTACTTGTTCATTCACTGTTAATATCTGCTTACTTTCTTTTTTAACATGTTTTATCTACACGGTTAAAACGTAATAATCCCTTATTTTTCTGTTGTTTGGATGATTTACATTAGTTTTGGGTATCAATCAGATACCAAGTCATTACAGGAGCATACAAACCCGTTTCCATATGAGTTGGGAAATTGTGTTAGATGTCAATATAAACAGAATACAATGATTTGCAAATCATTTTCAACCCATATTCAGTTGCATATGCAACAAAGACAACATATTTGATGTTCAAACTGATAAATGTTTTATTTTTTTTGCAAATGATCATTAACTTTAGAATTTGATGCCAGAAACACATGACAAAAGAAGTTGGGAAAGGTGGCAATAAATACTGATAAAGTTGAGAAATGCTCATCAAACACTTATTTGGAACATCCCACAGGTGTGCAGGCTAATTGGGAACAGGTGGGGGCTATGATTGGGTATAAAAACAGCTTCCCAAAAAATGCTCAGTCTTTCACAAGAAATGATGGAGCGAGGTACACCCCTTTGTCCACAACTGCGTGAGCAAATAGTCAAACAGTTTAAGAACAACGTTTATCAAAGTGCAATTGCAAGAAACTTGGGGATTTCAACATCTACGGTCCATAATATCATCAAAAAGTACAGAGAATCTGGAGAAATCACTCCACGTAAGCGGCATGGCCGGAAACCAACATTGAGTGACTGTGACCTTTGATCCCTCAGACGGCACTGTATAAAAAACCAACATCAATCTCTAAACGATATCACCACATGGGCTCAGGAACACTCCAGAAAACCACTGTCACTAAATACAGTTTGTCGCTACATCTGTAAGTGCAAGTTAAAGCTCTACTATGCAAAGCGAAAGCCATTTATCAAAAACATCCAGAAACGCCGCCGGCTTGTCTGGGCCCAAGATCATCTAAGATGGACTGAAACAAAGTGGAAACGTGTTCTGTGGTCTGACGAGTCCACATTTCAAATTGTTTTTGGAAATATTCGACATCGTGTCATCCGGACCAAAGGGGAAGCGAACCCTCCAGACTGTTATCGACGCAAAATTCAAAAGCCAGCATCTGTGATGGTATGGAGG
The DNA here is from genome assembly GCF_033978795.1 of Nerophis ophidion. Classification (NCBI taxonomy): domain Eukaryota; kingdom Metazoa; phylum Chordata; class Actinopteri; order Syngnathiformes; family Syngnathidae; genus Nerophis; species Nerophis ophidion. Next base: position 22,173,109 of record NC_084619.1, read on the forward strand.
TGCATTAGTGCCCAAGGCATGGGTAACTTACACATCTGTGAAGGCACCATTAATGCTGAAAGGTCCGTACAGGTTTTGGAGCAACATATGTTGTCATTCAGGCAACGTTATCATGGACGCCCCTGCTTATTTAAGCAAGACAAGTGTTACAACAACGTGGCTTCGTTAAAAAAAAGAGTGTGGGTACTTTCCTGGTTCGCCTGCAGTCCAGACCTGTCTCCCATCAAAAATGTGTGGCGCATTATGAAGCGTAAAATACGACAGCGGAGACCCCGGACTGTTGAACGAGAAGCTCTACATAAAACAAGAGTGGGAAAGAATTCCACTTTCAAAGCTTCAACATTTAGTTTCTTCAGTTCCCAAACATTTATTGAGTGTTGTTAAAAGAAAAGGTGATGTAACAGAGTGGTGAACATGCCCTTTCCCAACTACTTTGGCACGTGATGCAGCCATGAAATTCTAAGTTAATTATTATTTGCAAAAAAAAAAAAATAATTATCAGTTTGAACATCAAACATATTGTCTTTGTAGTGCATTCAACTGAATATGGGTTGAAAATGATTTGCAAATAATTGTATTCCGTTTATATTTACATCTAACACAATTTCCCAACTCATATGGAAACGGGGTTTGTATATTGGTCATATTCAAAGTCTTCATGAGTCCAGGGACATATTTTCTGAGTTTACAAACATAATATGAATGAAAAAAAAAAAACGAAAGATGTGATGCCAAAAAATATCGATGCAATCATATTAGTATCTACTAGATACGCTCCTGTAATTGGTATCATTACAGTAGATGTTAGGTGTAGAACCGTACAACCCTAACAACAACTATAATTTATTTAACAAATATGCAAAATGCCCAATAATGGAGTCAAAAAAAAAACGTTTGTCAGTCTGTTGTGGGGATGTCTAAAGTTCGATGCTCATGAGAGGGTTGTAAAACAAACAGACAGTTGCCCAGAGCAAAAGTAGCAAGACTTCCCCACAGTACCGCCTATTTGACTACCGTAATGTAAGACAGCTCCCATTGCAATTGGAAAATGAAATAGCCTCAGAACAGCTGTAAACGGCGGCCTCACAGGAGGGCACTAACAGCGGTTGATGTCAAAAGTCTCTTTAAAGAGCAGCATCTGTTTGATTCCATTCACGTCTTCAAGCCCAATACTGCCAGCTACGACAATCTCCATCTGGAAAATTGTGGTCGCATAACAAACGTTTAGTTTATATCTAAGGTCAGCGAATGTGAGAAGGCTGTTGAACTGGTAAATAAAATAAACTACAAAACCGCAACCTTCGCCAAGGGCCTTCCTCCCAAAAGTAAAAAAAAAAAAAAAGTCTTGAATCCAGATAACACGTAATCACATGCTTGTTATCCTACTTCTGACATTTCCTGAAAATTCGATCAAAATGTGTCCATAACTTTGAATACAACAAAAGACTCATGTCGGTCATCCGCTGTCTTTGTCTGTGTTGGTGGAGGCAGGGCTACTATCATACACACACAGAAGTTGAAGCTTGTAATGAAAATGTAACATAACGAATCAGAAATTATGCGGATCAGGCACAAAACCTAATCAGTTGTCCCTTATCCCATTGTGCACATTTCCTGAAAGTTTAATGAAAATCCACCCAAAACATTACCCCTGATTTCCACAGGATGCGAAACGTCAGCGGAACGGCATCAATATGGCGGCAGACTCTTTCCGTTTTTATTCAAGTCCGTGTGTTCGTTTCCACCGAAAGTAGAATGGCATCAACATGGCGGTGACATTACACACCTCTATGCTAAATATACACAAAGCTTCTATATTTGTTGGTCAGTGCAACAATTTAGCTAAAATCTGCTTGTGTTGAACAGGAAGTCAGGCACAGACACAAAATACATTTTCCTGTCACTTTCAAAATAAAATAATGAGTCTTCAAGGCCGATCATATTTTACACTTAGAAACATCCTAATGGGCGGAGTCGGACTTGTGAAAAGTTTTCAGACGTGATTTCACCTTGTTGACACAAATGGATGAGGACATGCTGTTTCTAGAGGTCAAAAATTTAAGAAATATACAGCCAAAAACCAGCTGATTTGAGCAGCAGGGTAATTTTAGGAATTGATTGAAATGAATGAATGAATGTGCGTGTGTTCTTGTATTTCTACCCTTCTTGAGACATCAACAAGGAAAATATGAGGAACGGTGAACAAGTTAGGACATAAATAATGGTCCCAATACAGAAAACCATTGTATATAATAAATGTCTGATTGGCACCCCTGGTGGTGAATTCTATCAAAATTAGGGTGGTGCCAAAAGGGAGGGATTTTTCAAAATGACTGTGTCGTTTTTAAAAGTATTCCCTTTTTGGTCAACATATGAAATAACAAGTGTGTGTAAGAAATTGAAACATGCCCCCATTGGTCAAAATGTATTAAAAAAATAAATATATATATATAGACAGTAAAGTAAATAATATATAGACAGACAAGTAAATAACTAAGATTAAAAAACAATTACTAACAAAAAATTCATCAATAACAAAATTAACTGAGAGCAGTCTTTTTTTCGCAATGTGTCAACTTTTGGCTCATAAAATTGGGGAGCAATTTTTCATAGTCTTTCTTTTTCTGTAATATTGCAATATTTTCTTGTAAAATTCTGACTTTTTAATGCAAAATGGTGACACTTGTCATGTAAAATTCTGACTTTTATCACAGTTCTTCCAATTGTGTTTTTGTTCTTGTAAAATAGTAACATTTCTTGAGATAAATTATGACTTTTGTCATAATATTGCCAACAATTTAAATTGTTAAATTGTGACATTGTTCTAGTAAAATAACAACTGTTTTCACAAAATTGCCAAAATGTTAAGCTTTTATTGGAAAATTGTGACTGTTATTAAGTAAAATTCCAACTTTTATCATGATATTGCACAAATGTTCAGTTTTTCTTGTAAAATGTTGACTTGCGTTGAGAAAAAATTACGACTTCTATTGTAATAGTTGAGGTAGGCCTTTTTTGGAGGCTCACAAAGTCACACAGAAATACAAGAATGTGTGCGTGTGCGTGTGTGTGTGTGTGTGTGTGTGTGTGTGTGTGTGTGTGTGTGTGTGTGCCTATAATGTCTTGATGTATCCTCCATAATATTTTCTCCGTTTTCCATAAGGTTCAAGATGTTTATCAGGATTCTTCTTCCTTGTATTATGTAAAGTTTAAGTTTGAACAGTTTATTAAAGTGAATAATTTTAGTACTATGTCTGATTTCTTTGCTTAATCCATTCCAGAAATTAGCTGTTAGCAGAGAAAATTCCATAGATTAGCCCATAAATACATAATTCATACTTGCCAACCCTCCCGATTTTCCCGGGAGACTCACGAATTTCAGTGCCCTTCCCAAAAATCTCCTGGGGCAACCATTCTCCTGAATTTCTCCTGATTTCCACCCGGACAACAATATTGTGGGCGAGCCTTAACAGGACTGCCTTAAGCGTTTTCTACAACCTGTCGTCACGTCCGCTTTTCCTCCATTCAAACAGCGTGCCGGCCCAGTCACATAATATATGCAGCTGTTACACATACACAAGTGAATGTAAGGCATACTTGGTCAACAGCCATACAGGTCACACTGAGGGTGGCCAGATAAACAACTTTAACACTGTTACAAATATGCGCCACACTGTGAACCCACACCAAACAACAATGACAAACACATTTCGGGAGAACATCCGCACCGTAACACAAAATAAACACAACAAAACACATACCCAGAACCCCTTGCAGCACTAACTCTTCTGGGACGCTACAATATACACCCCCGGCTGCCACCAAACCCCGCCCACCTCAACCACGCCCCAAGGTCTCAAGGTTGGCAAGTATGGATCAGCCTCACCTTTGTATAAGACGCTGGGTTCAAATCTTGGGGAAAAGTAGTGGCCTATAGTCCGGAAAATACCGTAATACACATCTAAACTGTGGGATCTGAGCCGAGGATGTCGTTGTGGCTTGTGCAGGCCTTCGAAACACTCGTGATTTAGGGCTGTATACATAAAGTTTGAATGATTGATTTGAAATAAAATGTGCTTGCTGACATTGCAAGTCTCAAAAATGTGTGTTTGCTGTTTAAAGTTGTTAGAAAATAATGTTAAAAAAAAACGCAGCACAAGCATATACACTTAGTATTTTTTTTGATGTACTTGTTCTTGTGTGCTGCTAATGTGGCTGTTTTACTTATGCTGCCGTATGAACAAATCTGCACTGCAAAAACATGTTGTCCCCGTTGCGGGATAAATACAAGTATTTTCTTTCCTAACCAAATTTAATTACTCTTTTACAGAGTTTGAGTAGATACTGAACAATCCATCACTTTACATACTGGGGGGAAATAGCCTTGACTAAAACTGGCCAACAAGGTTGGATGAGAGATGCCTTCAATGCAGGGATGATTTAATTTCCCACACTGCTTTTCGTTTTTTTATTCGGAGAACAGGAAACAGAAGTGCACACAGCCAGGAAGTGGACTGCCAAGCGACAGCACAGGAGGTCCGGGAAGAAGTGCATTAAAAAAATAAATAAATGACAGTTATTTGTTTAGGGAGGGGAAGGATGTTGACTTTCGCAAATCGGATCAGTTAATTCCATCGTGGCTTTCAAAAGGAAGCAGGTCTGTGAATGTTCATCACTCCTGTCAAAATGAGCTGAAACACTGATGATATAATACGTTATTAGGTTGCTTTCTTATTCAGCCTCAGTATGAAACTGTTTTTTTGACGCTTTACAAAATACTGTGGAATAAATAAGCTGTCTTTTTATCCCAGCGGGTGCGATAGAGAAAGTGTTTGCAACTTCCTTCCTCATTCATTCAATCTTGCAAGCCGCATGGAGCTGCACGTCAAATGCAAACTAGGTTTGGCGCAGTTGAGTGGCGAAGCTGCGGTTTGAGCACTTCTCGAAAAAAAACTTTTCCTTGTCTGCTGGAATCACAATTGTCTTGACGGTGTGAAGTTTCATCTCCTGCGCTTACGCACACAAATGTTCCTTTTGTTTCTCTTGAAAGATTTTTTTTTTTTTCCAGGATGTGCTCATTTTACATTTTTCAAACCAATATCCTTTCATCCATCCATCCATTTTCTACCGCTTGTCCCTTTTGGGGATGCGGAGGGTGCTGGAGCCGATCTCAGCTGCATTCGGGCGGAAGGCAGTGTACACCCTGGACAAGTCGCTACCTCATCTTAGGGCCAACACAGATAGACGACATTCACACTCACATTCACACACTAGGGCCAAATTAGTGTTGCCATTTAACCTATCCCTTCAGCATACAAAGAGCCATTATAGCGCATTTCCCCCCAAATAAAACCCACCTCGAGCCACGAACTCTGTTAGAATCCTAAAATAAAGATAACATCACTTTTAGTTTCCTTACACGTATGCTATAGGACTTATGAAATCAAACACTTATTTGATTTATTTCTGGGTATAATGAAGCAAATCATCAAATAATTTGGAACATTAGAAACAAAATACACCGTTCCTTCCCTTATCCAGGGTGTACCCTGCCTTCCGCCCGATTGTAGCTGAGATAGGCGCCAGCGTCCCCCGCGACCCCGAAAGGGAATAAGCGGTAGAAAATGGATGGATGGATGAAGCAAATCATCAAATAATTTGGAACATTAGAAACAAATTACACCGTTCCTTCCCTTATTAATGAAAAATAAAAAATAAAAATCAACGCATTCCAATATTCTGAAGGCTTACGACTACGGCATATTCATTTGACAAAAAAATTGAGAACAACTACTTGTTAGCAATAAAAACAGCAAATTAATAAAAATGTTGTAAATAAAATGTTTCTCTTTTTTCTTCCGTCCATTGCTAAAGGTTGACCGCTAAAAACATTTCAATTGCATGGCAACAAGAGATGTCACATATGGGCTGTGACATACATTTCCATCGACAATATATGTAAATGTGTTTTATTTTCCTATATGAAAAGATCCCATTTGGTTTCAAAGCCAAAGGGAGCCACGGCGGAGGCTTGAAAGAGCCGCATGCGGCTCCAGAGCCGCGGGTTGCAGACCACTGGCCTATCCCCACTTTCAGAATTGGATAAATGTCCCCTCCTTAAACACACCTTTACTCATCTGCATGGGCAGCCGAGGGTGGAATCGACTCTCTTGGTTGCTTTTTTGGGTCTGCTCCTGTCTATGGCTATGCTACTCCCACACCGCAGAGGCCACCACAGTGTATATGGAGGTTGAAATTATGTTTTTGTTTGGTTGTTTGTAGGGGTGTGGGAAAAAATCGATTCGAATCGAATCAAATATGTTGTGCGATTCAGAATCGATTCTCATTTTTAAAAAATCGATTTATTTTTATTTATTTATTTATTTTTTTGATCTTTATTTTATTTTTATTTTTTTGTATCAATCCAACAAACCACTACACAGAAACACCATAATGAAATCCAATTCCAAAACCAAACCTGACCCAGCAACACTCAGAACTGCAATAAACAGAGAAATTGAGAAGACACAAACACGACACTGAACAAACCAAAAGTAGTGAAACAAAAATGAATATTCTCAACAACAGTATCAATTTCAGCATAGCAGTGATTAAAAATCCCTCATTGACATTATCATTAGACATTTATAAAAATAAAAATAAAAGAACAGTAGTGTCACAGTGGCTTACACTCGCATCACATCTCATAAACTTGACAACACACTGTGTCAAATGTTTTCACAAAGATAAAATTTGTCATATTTTTGGTTCGTTTAATAGTTAAAACACATTTACATTATTGCAATCAGTTGATAAAACATTGTCCATTACAATTATAAAAGCTTTTTTTTTTTTTTTTGAAATCTATTACTCTGCTAGCATGTCAGCAGACTGGGGTAGATCCTGCTGAAATCCTATGTACTGAACGAATACAGAACTGTTTTGAATCGGAAAAATATCGTTTTTGAATCGAGAATCGAATCGAATCTAAAAAAATCTATATTATCGAATCGAGACCCCAGTAATCGATATTGAATCGAATCGTGGGACACCCAAAGATTCGCAGCCCTAGTTGCTTGTCTATGCGTGGTGCATTTATGTGTGCGCAATTTATCTATCCATCCATCTATTTTCTACTGCTTATTCCCTTTGGGATCGCGGGGGAAGCTGGTGCCTATCTCAGCTACAATCGGGCAGAAGGCAGTGTACACCCTGGACAAGTCGCCACCTCATCGCAATATATATTATTGGTTAATTATAATATTTTTTTTGTTTGTTTGTTTGTTTGTTTTACATGGCAGCACAGTCAAACAACACGAAGGTCCTGGGTTCGATCCTGCGCTCGGGATCTTTCTGTGTGTAGTTTGCATGTTCTCTCCGTGACTGCGTGGGTTCCCTCCGGGTACTCCGGCTTCCTCCCACCTCCAAAGACATGCACCTGGGGATAGGTTGATTGGCGACACTAAATTGGCACTAGAGTGTGAATGTGAGTGTGAATGTTGTCTGTCTATCTGTGTTGGCCCTGTGATGAGGTGACGACTTGTCCAGGGTGTACTCCTCCTTCCACCCAAATGCAGCTGAGATAAGCTCCAGCATCCTTTGCGACCCCGAAAGGGACAAGCGGTAGAAAATGGATGGACGGATGGATGTTTGTTTTACTTTGTAGCTGTATATAGAAATTGCACTGCTGAAGTGGCAGCTGATTCCATCAGTTCTGCTCTTTTACTGTCTTTAATGTCCTTTGTGTTCTTTGATGTTTCCCTCTTACACACGTGTGAGTGCTATGGCTATGACGTTTTTTTTTCCTTGGCCTCATTCTGGACACCCTCTCCAGGGGCCCAGGCTTGGACTGAATATTGTTATGTTTTTTACTCACCCCCCCAGCATTTACCTGTTTCTGACTTTTTTTGTAAGGCAGCTCCTGAATGAGATTGAGGCTGAAAGTCTTAATTACCCCTCAGGGATTAATAAAGTACTTCTGATTCTAGATTCTGATTGTGGTTCAGGTTACTCTTGCTGGTTTGCAAATAATTCTTCAAATTCCCAATCTATTTGGAGATGTCACCTTTTTTGAGGGTACATTTTTTTGTTCTTAAAGCATTCAAAATATTAAATCAACATAAAATTGCCATTGGGAGCTCCACTATTTTGCCCATAAAATCTGATGATTATCCATTGAAAAAGCGCCAACAACACTCCAATTACATTTCATGACTTTAACATTAACTCAGTATTAGTGATATTGTTATTATAAACACTAACACAGACAAACTTTTTACAGCGGCAAAGTGATCACTTTCGTGTATCCCTATGTTTACATTGTTGAGTCGTCTGCTTTTTCCTTGCTGCCTTGCTCCCTGTATATTTATTGTGGATGGTAGATAGAAAATAGATGGTTGAGGAGATAATGTGACAGTAGGGGACACTTTGACAGCCATTTAGGACCTGGAACTGGCGAGAACGACACAAAGAGCTTATTCCCCTTGCCCCCGCCCCCTATCCCGTTTCTTGAGGATTATGAGACATTTTTCATCTAAATGGGAATATATGAACATCCTAGCAGTCTGCATCCTAATGACAGCAGACCTTGTGTAGTAAATGATGTTTTATTATCTTTGTTGGCTCCCATGAAGTCTGCAGAAAGCAGAAATCAGTGATTAATGGGGGAAAAAAAACAAATCGTGATGCGTTTTTGAAATTGTCTGCTTAAAATGATCAAAATAGGGAAATATCAAATATTATAAATGTAACTGTTACTATATTATATACAAACCCTGTTTCCATATGAGTTGGGAAATTGTGTTAGATGTAAATATAAACGGAATACAATGATTTGCAAATCCTTTTCAACCCATATTAAATTGAATGCACTACAAAGACAAGATATTTGATGTTCGAACTCATAAACTTTATTTTTTTTTTGCAAATAACAATTAATTTACAACTTCATGGCTGCAACATGTGCCAAAGTAGTTGAGAAAGGGCATGTTCACCACTGTGTTACATCACCTTTTCTTTTAACAACACTCAATAAACGTTTGGGAACTGAGGAAACTAATTGTTTAAGCTTTGAAAGTGGAATTCTTTCCCATTCTTGTTTTATGTAGAGCTTCAGTCAATCTTAGGTGAGCTCGGGCCCAGCCAAGCCGGCGGCGTATCAAGTTATTGTTGATAAATTGGTTTGGCTTTGCACAGTAAAGTTTTAACTTGCACTTACAGATGTAGCGACCAACTGTAGTTACTGTCAGTGGTTTTATGAAGTGTTCCAGAGCCCACGTGGTGATATCCTTTACACACTGATGTTGGTTTTTGATGCAGTACCGCCCGAGGGATCAAAAGTCTGTAATATCATCGCTTACGTGCAGTGATTCCTCCAGATTCTCTGAACTTTGATGATTTTACAGACCATTGATGGTAAAATTCCTAAATTCCTTGCAATAGCTCGTTGAGAAATGTTGTTCTAAAACTGTTCGACAATTTGCTTACAAAGTGGTGACCCACAACCCATCCTTGTTTGTGAATTACTTTGCATTTAATGGAAGCTGCTTTTATACCCAATCATGGCACCCACCTGTTCCTAATTAGCCTGCACACCTGAAGGATATAAGTGTTTGATGAGCATTTCTCAACTTTATCAGTATTTATTGACACCTTTCCCAACTTCTTAGTCACGTGTTGCTGGCATCAAATTCTAAAGTTATGATTATTTGCAACAAAAAAAGAAGTTTATCAGTTTGAACATCAAATATGTTGTCTTTGTAGCATAGTCATCTGAATATGAGTTGAAAATGATTTGCAAATCATTGTATTCCGTTTTTATTTACATCTAACACAATTCCCAACTCATATGGAAACGGGGTTTGTAAATACCTACATCATGTATATAAAACCTCAATGGAGCTGTTTTGATGTTCCCATACGCTCCATTGTAAGCATGGCCGTAACTACCATTGAGGACAACGAGGTCACGTCCTCTGTATTTTTCAGAAAAGAAGATGACGTAACTTACTGCAAATGTACTTTGTGTAGCAAACCATGTGTGCTGTACAACATCATGCGGTTCAAATTGAAAATGATATATTTTACTTTTACAGAAAAAGATACAGAATGATCTTTTATAGCAGGGGTGTCAAACTCAAATACAGAGTGGGCCAAAATTTAAAACTGAACAAAGCCGCCGGCCGAGGTTGAACAAATTAACCTTTTAATAGGGACCCAAACAAGTTTTTCATTGAATATTGAACAAGCAAGGCTTATATTACTTTATAGTGACATGCAAAATTGAGTTTCAAATAATAATAACAATAATAATTAAAAACTATCAATGGCATATCAAATCACATTTAAATAAAAATTGAATGCCTCTTTTCTATTTGCAGCCTTCTGAGATAAATATCAAAATAAGATTTTTCCACAGGCTAATAATACATTTGAAAATAAAATAACAATAATGAATGAGTCTAACATTCAGGCCTTTTTACTGCTCAGTTAATGTCGGGGCTCAGGTGGGTGGGGTTGAAGGGCGGGGTTTGTTGGTAGCTGGGAGGGGGTGTATATTGTAGCGGTCCGGAAGAGTTAATGCTGCAAGGTGTTCTGGGTATTTTTTTTGTTGTGTTTATGTTGTGTTACGGTGCGGATATTCTCCCGAAATGTGTGGGTCATTCTTGTTTGGTGTGGGTACACAGTGTGGCGCATATTTGTAACATTGTTAAAGTTGTTTATATGGCCACCCTCTGTGTGACCTGTATGCTGTTGATCAAGTATGCCTTGTTGATCAAGTATGCCTTGCATTTACTTACTTAAGGCACACCCCCAATATTATTGTCTGGGTGGAATTCGGGAAAATGGTAGCACCGGGAGATTTTCGGGAGGGAAACTGAAATTCGAGAGTCTCCCGGGAAATCGGTGAATGCGGTGTTACAGCGGCACCGCTGTATAACACCGGCGGGCCAGCTCTAATGTTAATTTGATATTGCCTCAAGGGCCGAATGAAATTAAACGGCGGGCCATATTTGGCCCGCGGGCCAGAGTTTGACACCTATGTTTTATAGTGTCTGGCCAACTGAGTTAATGTTATTAATTGTACAAGTTGATATAAAATACATTACTTTTCGAACCTCTATCTAGCTTTTCTGCAGTTTCAGTTGTATAAGTAGGTTCGTAATCGTTATTTGTTCAACAGGATTAAAAAGTCAATAGGTTGTTGGTATTAAGGGTTTTACAGTTTAACACACAAAGACTTATTCCGGTGTTAAAATGGTGACCTTTTCTAAAAAGAGCGACAGGGGACGCAATGTTGGCTAAAGATGGGAAAGGTTGCTGAGCCTCAGCTAATGATGCCATACAAGCATGTGTGACCGCAGGAAATATAACCTGACGGCTGAGTGAGTGACAGCTAAACTGGGAGAATGGGGATTAGTGGACTGGATGAGGACAATTCAACAACGTGGGGAGTTGCAAACAAAGTGGTAAAAGTCAACCAGGGATGCTCAAGCCCTGCTTTGTCCTCAGAGACAATAGTAGGCTTAGCTACTCTGATCCACAGCGATATGGTTGCGATCACAACCCATTATGAATGCATTTTCATTGCTTGAAGAGGGCAATTCACTGATTGCCATCCATTGCAGATGTATAGACCGAGCCTGGAGTTGCCCATCTTTCAGAAAGTTGTTATGATACGATTGGTGCGGTAGGTCTCCAGATGAGAGCACAGAATGCCCCTGATGCACACAAATGAAAAACACGTGCAGTGAGATGAAATGTGTGAAGAAATAAATTAAGGTGGCTGAGGCCATTACGTGGGTAGAATGGAGAGATATTGCGCTTAATTCCAACTGCTTGTGCGCCGTTTCAAATTAAACGCAGGGCTTAAACACTTTTTTCTTGCACGAAACTGCATGCAAATCTTAAACCTGCCCTCTGACCTGCACACAATTGTGGGGCAGTACTTAGGGAGCGACCCCAGAGATTTTCCCTTGGACTCCAATTAAGGGGGCTTCACATTATGCACAACAGACTTAATACGGGCCAAAGCATCTGGAGCTGCTCTGCATGTGCAGCGTAGCCGGCTGCTGTCACAGCCAATACAATGAGAAAGGTGATTAAGTGGCGCAAAACGGGCCTTCTGAAAGTGGTGTCATTTGAAACACTTCAGTGCAACTCGATCCAGTGAAAGTGCAGATGAAAGAAGTAGTAGTGGTCCAAAACACATGGATAGCATTGCTGGTAGCAAGTGATCTTATTTGACTATAGCACATTATACTTAAAGAATAAATTCCTGCCCAATAGTGCTGTCCCGTTACCAATATTTCGGTACCGGTACCAAAATGCATTTTGGTATTTTTCTAAATAAAGGGCACCACAAAAAATGTAAATATTGGCTTCATTTTAACAAAAAATCTTACTAGACATTAAACATACGTTTCTTATTGCAAGTTTGTCCTTAAATGAAATAATGAACATATAAGACAACTTGTCTTTTAGTAGTAAGTAAAGAAACAAAGCCTCCTAATTTATTCTGCTGAGATATGCAGTAACATATTGTGTATCATTCTATTATTTTGTCAACATTATTAAGGACAGGTGGTAGAAAATTAATTATTAATCTACTTGTTCATTTACTGTTAATATCTGGTTATTTTTTCTTTTAACATGTTCTATCTACACTTCTATTAAAATGTAATAATCACTTATTCTTCTGTTGTTTGATACTTTACATTAGTTTTGGATGATACAACAATTTTGGGTATCAATCCGATATCAAGTCGTTACAGGATCATACATTGGTCATATTCAAAGTCCTAATGTGTCCGGGGACATATCTCCTGAGTTTATAAACATATTATACATTTTTTTTAAAACGAAGGAAGATTTTGTGTTGCTAAAAAATATCAATGTAATCATAATAGTATCAACTAGATAGGTCCTGTACTTGGTATCATTACAGTGGATGTTAGGTGTAGATCTACCAATGGCGTTTGTTTATATACTCCCAAACTGTGTTTGTCATTGTTTGGTGTGGCAATATTATGAATTTAGTCATAATATTGCCAACATTTTAAATTGTTAAATTGTGACATTGATCGAGTAAAATAACAACTGTTTTCATAAAATTGCCCAAATTTTAAGCTTTTATTGTAAAATTGTGACTGTTATTGAGTAAAATTCTAACTTTTATCATGATATTGCACAAATGTCCAGTTTGAACAGTTTCTTAAAGTGGATCATTTAAGTACATTGTCTGATTTCTTTGCTTAATCCATTAACAGCACTGCCTTAAGCACCATATAGAGTGGTTTCACTATATGGCACATGTTTATGACAGTGTTGGGCTTTCCATTATAGACCATTCTGAACACATCCATTGTCATGACTTTGATATGTCATTTAGCATTTATAACTACCACTCATCCTATAGGAATGATTCTTGACATAAATGTACATTATATGTCTCTATGAGATAAAGATTAGTGGAAAAAAATAGTATTTACAACTCTTTTGACCGCGGATAGACATCAGCCACTAGCTAGCAATGTCTTAAAGCACCTCCTCCTGAGGGTGTATCAGTGTTGTAACTTCCCCTTTATCTTTAGTTTTTAAGCCAAAATGCATCTGTTCTCCATTTTCTGTCTATACACTGTCCGCATGTAAGTACTCGGTGATTGTGCACTGCCGCACATGCTCGTCTGCATGTCACACGACATGACGACGGGTGGGGGAACGGTACTTTTTACAGGCGGTATAGTACCGAATATGATTCATTAGTATTGCGGTACTATACTAATACTGGTATACCGTACAACCCTACTGCCCAATAACTAAATGTACTTCTCGTTGACTATAGAACCATTCTTGACTTACTTAAACAACCATTATTTAATTACAAAATGTATACATAGGCCTGGGCATATAATTAAAGGATAATGAAAATTAACTGAATAACTTTGCCAGCATCGATGCATTGCCAGGTTTTCTTTGTCACTTTCAACAGGTACAAGAGGGTTCACTCAGTGGATAGCTCACAGCACTTAAACTCGCATTTATTCAAAAGCAGAATTAAATGAATTAATGAGTGAATCCTCTTGTCAGTCATCCACAATCTTTGTCTCAGTGAACGGCGGGCAGACTGCAAGAGTAGCTAACAAAGGATGCATGGAGAGAGAGCCTCGCAAGTACAAAAAATAAGAAGAATAAAGATTGCAAAGCCAAATGATTAGTTTGGGAATATTTCGGCTTCAAAGAAATTAGCAAAATGAGCCCAATAACGGACTAACGAGCAAGTATGCCCTATTTGTTAGAAAGTGATAGCGAGAAAAAACAACAACACAGCAAACCACCCGACCTAGTCTTTCTAACTGGGAATAAACTGCACTCAAGATGTTCGATATTTATTGAAGTGCAATTTATGCTAACAGAGAAGGATAGTCCATTTTATTTTTATAGTTTTTTTTAATTAGAAGTTATTGACCTTACAATTACAATGGTTAAAAAAAAGTAATGAAAAATCTAAGTTTATTGCGCTTGAAAGGAATGCTTGCATTTTTATTATTGTATATTATGACGAGATAAGTGCGTAATTTGGTCTCAAAGTAATGCTGACGATAATATTGTTTATCTGTAATAGTTTGTGGGACAATATAACCTCCAGCAAAATATATCATTGGCCCTGGCCTAGTTATGCAATATAATGTAGTATGAGGTCAGTTAAAAAACAGAACATTACAACCTAATGAGGTAAGGTAGTTGGTATATTTTACACAAGTCAGTCATAGTTAAACATTATCATAACTATGGGACACAGGCATCAAACTTCCAGACTACGAGCCACATTCGTCTAAGTGAGATATTACATCCTGCATGCAGAACCATTTGGAAAACAATGTTCAACCAAGCCACACTTATCCCTGGTGACCACAGTAATATTACTGTAAAGCATGCATTGAATCGACCATTCTTACCAAGAGTGCAATCATTACCAATAATTAGATATTAGAAATAATTGAACTTCACATGACTCCAAAAAAATAACACTTTCACTTCTAAACCATGCCTGCACGAAATATCACATTGAAGATACATGATAGCAGTCAAAATGTAGGGTGTAAAAGTATCAAAAATACTCACGGTACGATATTAAGACCATGGTATGATATTGTTGTGGTATATTTCCCCCAAAGAAATGACTTAAAAATGTTAGTGTGTGAAATTAAGTGGCATGAATGTTTAGGATAAACACACTTACACCAAAATAATGCCCCAATTTTGTAACCATATTGATGACTACAAACGTGTCTTTTTAGGTGCAAATAATAGTGCAGGAACATCCACTGTTTTAGGAAAACACATTAACAAAAAATTAAAGTTGAGTGTGAATGCGTGGGTTCCCTCCGGGTACTCCGGCTTCCTCCCACTTCCAAAGACATGCACCTGGGGATAGGTTGATTGGCAACACTAAATTGGCCCTAGTGTGTGAATGTGAGTGTGAATGTTGTCTGTCTATCTGTGTTGGCCCTGTGATGAGGTGGCGACTTGTCCAGGGTGTACCCTGCCTTCCGCCCGATTGTAGCTGAGATAGGCGCCAGCGCCCCCCGCGACCCCGAAAGGGAATAAGCGGTAGAAAATGGATGGATGGATGGATGGATGAGTGTCTTAAAGTGAATATGAATGTAAATATGTGTAACAAATGAAAATCAATAAGGTTCACTTTAGTGTCTTTCAACTGTTACTTTATGACAGGGGTCGGCAACCCGCGGCTCTGGAGCCCTGGTGGCTCTCTGGAGCTTTTTCAAAAATATATGAAAAATGGGAATGAGGGGAAAAAAAACATATTTTTAGTTTTAATTTGGTTTCTGTAGGAGGAAAAACATGACACAAACCTCCCTAATTGCTATAAAGCACACTGTTTATATTAAACATGCGTCACTGATTCAAGTATTTGGCGAGCGCTGTTTTGTCCTACTGATTTTGTTCAGTCTTTGAACTCACCCTAGTTTGTTTACATGCATAACTTTCTCCGACGTGATTTATGCCACTTCTTTTTTTTGTCTCATTTTGTCCACCGAACTTATAACGTTGGGCACGAATGCACAAAGGTGAGTTTTGTTGATGTTATTGACTTATGTGGAGTGTGCTAATCAGACATATTTGGTCACTGCATGAATGCAAGCTAATCGATGCTACCATGCTATTTAGGCTAGATGTATGTACATATTGCATCACGATGCCTCATTTCTAGCTATATTTGAGCTCATTTAGTTTCCTTTAAGTCCTCATAATTCAATTTATATCTCATTACACACTATCTGTATGTAATATGGCTTTGAATTTTTTGCGGCTTCAGACAGATTTGTTTTTTGTATTTTTGGTCCAATATGGCTCTTTCAACATTTTGGGTTGCCGACCCCTGCTTTATGAGAAACAGTGTCCTCTACAGTGGACATGTTTGATATCAGTCTGGAAAAGGCTGATGATTCTCCTAAAAGTTAACTAACAGTACAACATTTAATATTGTTAAATACATCACAAGCTGTTGTTTATCTTCGCTGGCTTCAAATATAATTTCTGGGTGCCGTTTTATGAGGAGGCAACTTGTCCAGGGGGTACCCTGCCTGCCAGCTGGATCGGCGGAAACAGGAACTCCAAGCAGAAACAAACATGAATGCAAATAAATGCTCATTTCATCCGCACCAGTGTTGAAAAAGCTCATCTTTGTCAATGGAATTTATAAAAATGCATGTCCACATAAAAACACATTCACCTGCTGCCAAGAGCATTTTGTCCAAGCCACATGACTGGCACATAACACTTATGTTGATCAAGATAGTGCTATACTATTTGTGCAACTGCCTTCAATCTATTTGATGCTACTTAAAGGCCTACTGAAATGAGCTTTTCTTATTTAAACGGGGATATAAGGTCCATTGTATGTGTCATAGTTGATCATTTTGCGATATTGCCATATTTTTGCTGAAAGGATTTAGTAGAGAACATCCACGATAAAGTTTGCAACTGGAGAAAAGCCCTGCCTCTATCGGAAGTCGCAGACGATGACGTCACTTGTTGATGGCTCCTCATATATTCACATTGATTTTAATGGGAGCCGCCAACAAAAACAGCTATTCCGACCAAGAAAACGACAATTTCCCCATTAATTTGAGCGGGGATGAAAGATTTGTGTTTGAGGATATTGATAGCGACGGACTAGAAAAAAAAAAAAAAAAAAAAAAAAAAAGGCGATAGCAATCGCGTTGCATTGAGACGGATTCATATGTTTTTAGAGACATTTACTAGGATAATTCTGGGAAATCCCTTATCTTTCTATTGTGTTGCTAGTGTTTTAGTGAGTTTAATAGTACCTGATAGTCGTAAGTGTACGTCCACGGCCGGGTGTTGACGCGCAGTGTCTCGGGGAAGTCGACGGCAGCTGTACAGGAGGCACAAGCTCAGCTGATATCCGGTAAGTTGCGACTTCTTAACCACAATTTTCTCACCGAAACCTGCTGGTTGACATGTAGTCGGGATCCATGTCTGCTCATATCCATAGGAAAGTTTCACCTCCGTGAATTTTAAACAAAGAATCACTGTGTGTTTGTGTGGCTAAAGGCTAAGGCTTCCCAACTCCGTCTTCTACTTTGACTTCTCCAATATTTATTGAAGAAATTGCAAAAGATTCAGCAACACAGATCTCCAAAATACTGTGTAATTATGCCGTTAAAGCAGACGACTTTTAGCTGTGTGTGTGTGCAGCGCTCATATTCATAACAGCCCGTGACGTCACGCGTACACGTCATCATTACACAACGTTTTCAAGAAAAAAGTCCCGGGAAATTAAAAATTGCAATTTAGTAAACTAAAAAGGCCGTATTGGCATGTGTTGAAATGTTAATATTTCATCATTGATATATAAACTATCAGACTGTGTGGTGGGTAGTAGTGGGTTTCAGTAGGCCTTTAAACTGGCCACAACATATCCACAATGCATGAATTAAAATGAAGACATTGTAATTGAATGTATATGACAGCAGAGCCAATTCTAAAAAGTCCATAATGCAGTGAACAATTGGATATGCATATTTAAATTCTCGACTTGGGGGGTCTACTTGTTCTGTGTATGACAAAACACTTTGACCACTGCAGTAAAGAGGGGCCATGCGATTGATGGGCACTGACAGCACACTTACATACAACACGGCAGTAATAGAAATTTCACTTAAAGCTTGCAAAAGCCCTTATCACCTGTCACTCGGACCGAACATCTGCTTTCCAATCCGTCTGAGTGCTCAGATAGGTGGCCCACCCTCCGAGCCAATCTCATCAGTGATGCATTGAAATTCAATCACTTGTATGGAATCAATGAGTTTGAGGAGAATTACCTGTGAAGATTAGAGCTGAAGGCAGCTGGAAAGCACGATCCCTAAATCATTCTGGCTTTTCTGTTTGTTTTTCCCACGCACTTTAGCTAAATAAGTAATTAGAGGCACACAACCAATCTCACCACGGCCGCTGGAAAACTAAAAAACACACCTGGACGAGCACCACAAACAACCCGCCGGATTTGAGCCGCACCAACTCCAAATGATGAATTTCTGCAATTTCGCAGTGAAATGTAGTAGAATTAAAACCTGAGGACGAGTCAAAATGCAATGAAAAATGGAGCCGAGACATTTGCAAACTCTCTACCATATTTTTCAAAGCATAGGGCACACCGGATTATAAGGCGCACTGACAATGAGCGTGTCCATTGATGTCTATTTTCAAGATTAAAAGGGGTCATATTATGATTTTTTTTTAGATTTAAAACACTTCCTTGTGGTCTACATAACATGTAATTGTGGTTCTTATGGTCAAAATGTTGGCTAAATGATGTTTTACAGACCATCTTCAAGCCGAGCTTTAGACCGTTTCCTCAAGATATGCCGTTTTTGGGCAGCTTTTTTCAATTGCGTCTTCTCCCCGTCATCTTTCTTGTATCGGTGTTGTGTGCAAGGACAGGAGTTGAAGGAGGAGCATACTTGCCAACCCTCCCGGATTTTCCGGGAGACTCCCGAAATTCAGCGCCTCTCCCGAAAACCTCCCGGGACAAATTTTCTCTCTCGAAAATCTTCCGAAATTCAGGCGGAGCTGGAGGCCACGCCCCCTCCAGCTCCATGAGGACCTGAGTGACGTGTCTGAGAGCGTGTCTGCCCAATGACATTATAACTGCAGAATGATCGAGGGCGAGTTCTTGGTTTCTTATGTGGGTTTATTGTTAGGCAGTTTCATTAACATCCTCCCAGCGCAGTAACAACACACAACAACAGCAGTCACGTTTAAGTCTACCACTCTACTGTAAGGCAGTTCGTCTGCCGTAAACAGCATGCGACACTCTTAAACAGGACAATACTGCCATCTACTGTACATGCACCACAACACCTCCAGGCAATTTCAACCCTTTACTAATCCTCCTTCATTCACCTCCCATCTCCCCGGATTGTAAATATTCTAATGTAAATAATCGAATGTATTTCTAATGTATATACTTGTTCTTATGCTATCGGAACTCACTATGTTCTCTGCTCGCTGTACATATCCTACTAAGTCAGACCTACACCGTTTCAATGTCCATTTCTCTGTTGATGCAATTGTTGATGACTGAAGTACTGATATCAACCAAAGATCCTCATCCCACCCCCCAGATTGTAAATAATTCAATGTATATACTATGATGATTAATCTATTAATTTGTGTGATGACTGTATTATGCTGATAGTATATATTTGTACCATGAATTAACGAGGAACCCGACTTAAACAAGTTGAAAAACTTATTGCGGTGTTACCATTTAGTTGTCAATTGTACGGAATATGTACTGTACTGTGCAATCTACTATTAAAAGTTTCAATCAATCAATCAATCAATCATGCAAATGTGACAATAACATTTACTTTAGAAAGTGCAGTGCACAACTGTGCACAAAACAGCTGTCAATAGACTCCTCCCATTTTAACCACGCCCCCAACCAGCCGCTCTGTACTTCTCCCTACGTCCGTGTACTCAGCGTTGTTTTAAAAAGTCCTAAATTTTACTTTTTGAAACTGATACCGATAATTTTTAAAACAGATACCGATAATTTCCGATGTTACATTTTAAAGCATTTATCGGCCGATAATATCGGCAGTCCGATATTATTGGACATATCTACTTTGCATCAAAATGCGACAGAAATGCATTGTTTTTAAAAATGGTTACTTCTATATATGTCCACACAATATCACTTCTGTGATACTGGGTTTCAGTACCCATCCCTACTGATGACACCACGCCATTTTAATGATAACTGTAAATTGCAGAGCAACTCATTCAAATCTCTTAACTGCCAGTAAATGGTACTTGAAGGTGACTTCGAAAAGTTATCCAATTATTCTGTTCAGTCCAAAACTAGGATGTGAACTACTAGGCTGAATTTGATGAATATTTCGGAAATGAATAAAATCGGCGGAAAACTTTTTTTTTTTTATTATAATTGAAGAACAGTGGTGCAGTGGTAGTATTTTGAGATGAGCGATGTCTCTGCTTTTTGTTGCGATTTACGTTGCAAACAAAATTTGAGTAACAAGCCTCCCGGCTGCTAGTTGACGTAGCAATGTCACAACGGACTCTGTAAGATCTGCCCCGAATCATCCCGTCTTACTCGCTAGCGTATAGCTGGAAATCGACACAATTTTGTTTTCTAAATGTTGGAAACATTTAGCTGCGGTCACTTCCACCATGCTTTACTGCTGGAGTCTGTGATGTATTCAATTGGCGCTGTTAACATTTGCTTCCCCACCCACGGCTATACTTTTTACCAACACCTGAAGCTGCTGGGGGATACCGTGATCAGGCAGTCTGTCTGAAAGGAGCCCACTCTTCTCACCCACTACTCTGATTTTGGGAATTAGCATTACTAGCAATGTCTGCTTTCGACACCATTACTCACTGCTATCCGGCAGTCAAAGATATGAACATTGTTAACGTTCTCCCAGTCTTATTAAGCCTTTCTCCCTTCTCTAACTGTTCATTGTCCATGTTGGATCTAATGAGACGGCAAGACGCCAATAAGAACAGACCAAAAACTATTCAATATCCCATTCAGTAGGCTGAAAGAGGCAAATGCGGTACATCGGTGTTTCTCAAACTTTTTTCACTAAGTACCACTTCAGAAAAAATTTGACTCTCCAAGTACAACCATATTGACCAAGAGTAAAATACAGTACAGTCGCATAGAAGGCCGAAGAATTCCATAAATCCGGGTCTCTGCAGGTTTCAACAAGCCAAATTGAAGTCTTTAAGACTTTTTTTAGGACCATAATGCATAAAATCTTTCACATTGGAATACAAAACGCTTGACCTAACTAAAACACCAGAAACCTCTCTGTTGTGAACTTAGATTTGCTTGGAAGTCAGAATAAAAAAATTGCCAAACCATAACTTCTGACCGGGCAGCACAGTTAGTTCCGCTGTGTAGTTACGTTATAGCGTCCTTAAAACTCGAAACATTTCAAAGCCCGACTGACAGTCGTTTCAGCATGTGCCGTTTTGTGGGCGGTCTTATTTATGTGGCTCACCTTTGGCAGCGTCTTCTCCCTGTCATCTTTGTTGTAGTGGTGTAGCGTGCAAGGACGGGAGTGGAAGAAGTGTCAAAATATGGAACTAACTGTTTTAATGACATTTAGACTTTACTTAAATCAATAACAGAGCAGCATCTCGTCATCAGGAAACAACAACATCCAGTAATGTGTCCCGTGAAAAACCGTCCGACCGGAACTCTAATAACTAAAGTTCCTTGGGTGAATAATGTAAACTCACTACACCGGAATGTTTCAGCGCTTTCATAGCAAGTTTACTGACAGATATAAGTAAGAACTTTAAACTACTTTATATTAGAAATGGCAACAGCGGAGGATGAATGCCCCATAACAAGAAGATAGAGAAGAATAAATAAATAAATAAATGGGTTGTACTTGTATAGCGCTTTTCTACCTTCAAGGTACTCAAAGCGCTTTGACACTACTTCCACATTTACCCATTCACACACACATTCACACACTGATGGAGGGAGCTGCCATGCAAGGCGCCAACCAGCACCCATCAGGAGCAAGGGTGAAGTGTCTTGCTCAGGACACAACGGACGTGACGAGGTTGGTACTAGGTGGGATTTGAACCAGGGACCCTCGGGTTGCGCACGGCCACTCTCCCACTGCGCCACGCCGTCAGAAGAAGCTTATCAACTACGGAGTCGGCACAGACAACAAAGACGAAAAGGCGTAATTTTTCAGGATTCATGCAGACCCCAAATACAGATCAGCAGGCACCAGAAGGTATGAAAAGTAGCTTTTGTATAATATTGCGAAACAAAACGCCAGTTAATATATCTTACTTTATACACACACCATAATATTACTCGTATGTTGTTTCATATTGCCATCATAGGGCAGCCTACACTTCTATGTTGTTTGACTGGTCAAAATTATCATTACACAATGTGCCAAATAAAATTGCTTCAAGGTGGGTAAGCTCAACCAAAGGTATTCCTTACATAAGGTGCACCGGGTTATACGGCGCACTTTTGTGTTTTGAGGGAAAAAAACAATATTTATGTGAGCCTTATAGTCCAGAAAATACAGCAGTTGTAAGTAATATTTTATATACTACTAACAACATTTCGAATCTTAAAGTTTGTTTTTCATTTTGAAAGGATGTTTTGGAAGTCAAGCATCGATGAAATTAATTACAATTCATTTCAATGGGGTGATACTGATTTTGAGTGTTTTGAGTTATGAGCTCGGTCATAGAATCTATAAGTAAGTTGCGGTAATACTGTGTTTCTAAAACTGTCCCGAGGCCTCAATTACACTGTTTGCATTGTCGTAGTGATATGTGCAATAGGAATTGCGTCACTTTTTGCAAATGACTGCACCAGCTATACATTGTGACTAATTGTATGTACATATCCACCTATGAGTGTGCTCCCATAGCAGCACAGACTGAAGCGATTGTGTAACATCTGCCTGTGTTTTTGTTCGCTTTGGTGCACATTCGGGGTTGAACAGTGACAGCATGCTCCCCAGACAGAACTTGCTTGTCTTAGCCAACACCTCATCTGGGACTCGGGGCACCCCCTCAGGAGAAACCTACACTTCTGAGTGTTCCATTATGACTGGAACAGCCCACCGGCAATAAGTAAATGGGTGCACCTGTGGGGTTCAAAATTCACAAGTGCAACACGTGTCATATTCCACAGGGCGTTTTTGAAATGAACAAAGAAATCCTGGCTTGGAGAGGGCTAGAATACAGCTTGGGAATTGCTCACTGCATGAAAAGTAAACACAAATGCGCTTCCCTCCGACCTCTACAAAGCATACAAGACTCCACACAGCAATGAAAAGACAAATTAAAAGAAGTGCTCTGTATTTTCAAATGATGCCACAAGGCTTTGAAGTTTTCTGTTTTCAGTGTATTAAAATCATGTCCAAAATTTCAGTGGAGTCTTGTCTGCTGCTCTTTAAACTCGGCCATCTGAGGCTGCATGTCCATGCGGTTGGAGGTGACTAAGCCCAGTCACCATGGAAACATGGTTGATTGAACAAAGGCAGATATTTTTTGAGCTTGAAGGGGCAAGGTCAGCTGGCCATGTGATATACTGGAGGGCAGTGTAGCAGGTTAGCGTTGTGGGGGTCGAGTAGTCTCAAACTTCTTTCACATGATCCAGAATTTGAGCCAGGAGCAACAGTGAGAAGACTTTTCTTTAGTGGAAAACTTTTTTACTTTTTAGTCAAAAGGTGGTTGTATTTGTGAGAAGGAGCAAGTTCCATTATGTAATGTGTAATGGAATAGGCTAATAAAAAGGCTAAACATATATCTAAAGACCAGGGTTGTACGGTATACAGGTATTAGTATAGTACCGAGATATTAATGAATCTACCATGAATTGATTAACGTGGACACCGACTTAAACAATTTGAAAAACTTATTCGGGTGTTACCGTTTAGTGGTCAATTGTACGGAATATATACTGTACTGTGGAATCTACTAATAAAAGTTTCAATCAATCAATTTCAATCAATCAATGAACCGTGCTGTAGTTTATTTTCAGACACGGCCAATGCTAAAGCGCCAGAAAAAAAAACACTGCACACCAAGTTTTTGTACGATAGTCACACGTCACAGCACTATTGTAGAGACTTTGAAACCGCAACACCGCAGTAGCTACAATACTGATAAAGCCCTAGGACAGGGGTCACCAACCTTTTTGAAACCAAGAGCTACTTCTTGGGTACTGATTAATGCGAAGGGCTACCAGTTTGAGACACACTTAAATAAATTGCAAAAAATAGCCAATTTGCTCAATTTACCTTTAACTCTATGTTATTATTAATAATTAATGATATTTATCTTTGTGGAAACACTGATCATCTTAATGATTTCTCACAATAAATGTATAGTTTTGATGACATGTTTTAAATAGGTTAAAATACAATCTGCACTTTGTTAGAATATATAAGAAATTGGACCTAGCTATATTTCCAACAAAGACAAACATTATTTCTTCTAGATTTTCCAGAACAAAAATTTTAAAAGAAATTCAAAAGACTTTGAAATAAGATTTAAATTTGTTTCTACAGATAGTCTAGATTTGCCAGAAATATTTTTGGGGAATTTTAATTATAATAAGTTTGAAGAAATATTTCACAAATATTCTTTGTCAAAAAAACAGAAGCTAAAATGAAGAATTAAATTAAATATATTTATTATTCTTTACAATAAAAATAAATACATTTACTGTAGTTGAACATTGATTTAAATTGTCAGGAAAGAAGAGGAAGAAATTTAAAAGGTAAAAAGCTTTATGTGTTTAAAAATCCTAAAATCCTTTTTAAGGTTGTAGTTTTCTATAAAATTGTCTTTCTGAAAATTATAATAAACAAACTAAAAAAATAAATGAATTTATTTAAACAAGTGAAGACCAAGTCTTTAAAATATTTTCTTGGCTTTTCAAATTCTATTTGAGTTTTGTCTCTCTTAGAATTAAAAATGTCGAGCAAAGCGAGACCAGCTTGCTAGTAAATAAATAAAATTAAAAAAATAGAGGCAGCTCACTGGTAAGTGCTGCTATTTGAGCTATTTTTAGAACAGGCCAGCTGGCAGCTCATCTGGTCCTTACGGGCTACCTGGTGCCCGCGGGCACTACGTTGGTGACCCCTGCTCTTGGAAGTCTCAATACTTTTGACAACTTTAGATCAAACATTGCAATAATTAGCCATATCAATAGATTGTATCGCTTCGATTTTCTACTATATTGTTCATCATCTTCTTTGCAGGGTACAATATTATTGAAATCTAATTTTGTTAAATAATATGTTTTTGATTATTTAAAAATTTGCATGAAATAAGCACTGAACGCAGTGAAACCTTACAAAAAGAGTTTATCGGTTGCAAAAATTTGATCCAGACTCCGGCAACCAATTATAGCATCTGTACAGTTAACTTGGATACACACTTGTGAATATAGAGAAAGGGGGAAGAGAAGCTTTCTCGAGGGAATTGTAGATAATTCCCAATTGAGCATATGTGCCCTACGCCCACAAGCGTGCACACACACACACACACACACACACACACACTAACAGAGAAGAAACAAGACCAGGGCCATTCATTATTGAGTTGCTGAACTCTAATTAAGTGGGGTGGAACAAGCACACGCAGGTGCGGATTGCACCTGGTTTGCAAAAAAAAAAAACACCTTCACGTTTCCATGTTGTCATGCTCACCCACACTGCAGCTGAGACATCACTTTCTGCCCTCACCTCAAACACTGTGAACTACTCCATCCCCCCAACCCAACAGAAAGTGAGGAATTTGGCGGGATGGGACGAGCAACAGAAGTCAATCCATACCAGGGAAAGACCCTTTTCCTCCTTGACTGGCAGGTTCATTCCTGTTGGGTGGCTCCAAAGTTTCAGCTCACACATACTGTATACGCACAAAAATATGTAAAGGGCAGTTACTGTTGGGAATGTAAAAACACAGCTGTTATCCCTCTTTGAGATTTAAATAAACAAGCAGTCATGCGATATTCTATGCCAGTGAACTTCCCAAGTAAGAATGCTCCTCTAATCCATCAGGAGACAACTTCCACATACAGTTGTGGTCAAGTTTACATACACTTGTAAACATAATGTCATGGTTGTTTTGAGTTTCCCATAATTTCCACAACTCTTAATTTTTTGTGATTGAGTGATTGGAGCACATACGTGTTGGTCGCAAAAAAACATTTATGAAGTTTGGTTCTTTTATGAATTTATTATGGGTCTACTGGAAATGTGACCAAATCTGCTGGGTCAAAAGTATACATACATCAATGTTAATATTTGGTTACGTGTCCCTTGGCAAGTTCACTGCAATAAGAAGCTTTTGGTAGCCATCCACAAGCTGTTGAATTTTTGACCACTCGTCTTGAAAAAAATGCTGCAGTTCAGCTAAATGTGTTGATTTTCTGACATGGACTTGTTTCTTTAGCATTGTCCACATGTTCTCAATGGGGTTTAAGTTCCTTCTTGCATGGTAGTCCATGGCGATGCAAAACACAGTTGACTGTGGACAATGACAGCTGTGTTCTAGCAGCTTTCAATTCACTGCAGACCTGTTTTTTGGTGGTTCTCGGTTGACTCTAAAAAGGGAACATTATCACCAGACCTATGTAAGCGTCAATATATACCTTCATGTTGCAGAAAAAAGACCATATGTATTTTTAACCGATTTCCGAACTCTAAATGGGTGAATTTTGGCGAATTAAACACCTTTCTATTTTTCGCACTCGGAGCGATGACGTCACAACGTGACGTCACATAGGTAGTCAATTCACCATTTTCTCAAACACATTACAAACACCAAGTCAAATCAGCTCTGTTATTTTCCGTTTTTTCGACTGTTTTCCGTACGTTGGAGACATCATGCCTCATCTGTGTGTTGTCGGAGGGTGTAACAACACGATCAGGGACGGATTTAAGTTGACTTACGTGGAGTGTGCATCGATTAGCACAGCATGCTAATCGATGCTAAAATGCTATTTAGGCTAGCTGTATGTACATTTCTACATACAAATTTAATGACACAAATTTAATGTACACCCACATGTAATGCCAAACAAACACTTACCAATCGACGGATTTAAGTTGCTCCAGTGTCACAAGATGCAAAAGTCCCGATCGTTTGGTCTGCACATTTTACCGGCGATGCTAAGGCAGACATGGCACAGAGATGTATGGATATCCTGCAACACTCAATCGTTTGTTAGAAGGCGATCGCCGAATAGCGTCAGTAGCTATTCGCTCAATAGCTTCAGTTTCTTCTTCAATTTCGTTTTCGCTATCTGCCTCCATACTCCAACCATCTGTTTCAATACATGCGTGATCTGTTGAATCGCTTAAGCCGCTGAAATCTGAGTCTGAATCCGAGCTAATGTCGCTATATCTTGCTGTGCTATCCGCCATGTTGGCATCACTGGATGACATCTCAGGAAAATGAACGGTGGCTTCAAAGATAGCGAAAATCAGGCACATTAAAGCCTTTTTTCGGGATATTCCATGATGGGTAAAATCTTGAAAAAAACTTCGAAAAATAACATAAGCCACTGGGAACTGATTTTTATTGGTTTTAACCCTTCTGAAATTGTGATAATGTTCCCCTTTAATGATCCTGACCAATTTTCCAACAGCAGCAGGTGATAGCTTGCGTTTTCTTCCTGATCGTGGCAGTGACAAAACTGTGCCGTGCACTTTATACTTACAAACAATTGTCTGCACAGTTGCTCTTGGGACCTTGAGCTGCTTTGAAATGGCTTCAAGTGACTTTCCTGACTTGTTCAAGTCAATTTTGCTTCTTTTCAGATCTGTGCTGAGTTCCTTTGACTTACCTATAGTCACGCTTGAAACCGAGTCTAATGACTGTATCACATGAGCACTATTTAAATGGGCTCAGAGAAGTCAACAGGGGTTGTTAATCATAACCACTCACATGAGGTTAAGAAGCCATGCTATGAAGCTAATTTGATTTGATTTTAACTTTTCTACATCACCAAAATTGATAACGTATGTTGCTGTATGTATACTTTCGACCCAGCAGATTTGGTCACATTTTCAGTAGACCCTTAATAAATTCATAAAAGAACCAAACTTCATGAATGTTTTTTGTGACCAGCAAGTATGTTCTTCAATCACTCTATCACGACAAAATAAGAGTTGTAGAAATTATTGGAAACTCAAGACAGCCATGACATTATGTTCTTTACATGTGTATGTGAACTTTTGACCACAACTCTAAATGTACAGTACGATTGCTACAACAACCCAACAAATGCCTTCATAACTGGCTACATTCCAGTTTGGGAGTTCACCTGTTGCTATGAAGCACAAAAAAATCAAAGTCTGTCCGCATGTCACTTGTTCTGTGTGTATGTGAGGGAGCGAGATTCAGAGCGAGCATGTGTTTCATCAGTTGCTGGCGCTTGTTTGAACGGAGCCGCGATGAAAGCCTAGACAAACACAAGGGAATGTAAACGGAGGAGTAAAGTCAACAGACAGGACCTCGACTGTCAGGAAACCCTGACAGAGGCCGCGCCTTTCAAAATTGCACTGGTCTAGTAAGTGTCCATGCTGCTCATGGGCAAAAGAGAAAAGTATTTGCGTCCCTGGTCGATATGAAAACCGCTGAAATGGCAGGGAGAGGAAAAAAAAACAAGCACATTAACAAATATTATTGAGAACTGAGACATAAAAAGGCAATGGGTACTGACTGTATGGAAGACACAGCAATTGTTTATGTATTTATAGTTGTTATCTGACATCACATGGACAAAGATAAGACCTTCTGGAGGAAAGTTCTGTGGTCAGATGAAACAACAATTGAGCCACAATACCCAGCAATATGTTTGGAGGAGAAAAGGTGAGGCCTTTAATCCAAGGGACACCATCCTACCGTCAAGCATTATGCTACGTGCCTGTTTTTCTGCCAATGGAACTGGTGCTTTACAGAGTAAATGGGACAATGAAAAAGGAGGATTACCTCTAAAATTCTTCAGAACAACCCAAAATCATCAGCCCAGAGGTTGGATCCTGGGCGCAGTTGGGTGTTCCAACAGGACAATGACCCCAAACACATGTCAAAAGTGGTAAAGGAATGGCTAAGTCAGGCTAGAATTAAGGTTTTAGAATAGCCTTTCCAAAGTCCTGACTTATATGTGTGGACAATGCTGAAGAAACAAGTCCATGTCAGAAAACCAACAAATTTAGCTGAACTGCACCAATTTTGTCAAGAGGGGTGGTCGAAAATTCAACCAGGAGCTTGCCAGAAGCTTGTGGATGGCTACCAAAAGTGCCTTATTGCAGTGAAACTTGCCAAGGGACATGTAACCAAATAATACATTGCTGCATGTATACTTTTGACCCTACAAATGTTCAGTAAACCCATAATGAATTTAGAAAATAAGAACCAAACTTCATGAATGTTTTCCGTGACCAACAAGTATGTGCTTCAATCACTATCACAAAAAAATAAGAGTTGCAGAAATTATTGGAAACTCAAGACAGCTGTGGCATTATTTTTTTTACAAGTGTATGTACACTTGACCACAACTGTAGGTATACTGTTGATAGTGTAATTGTTCAAGTATTTTTGGGCTTGTCATGTACTGTAAATGCAGCAGAAGGTCAAATAGCAAACTAGATATCCCTGTTCCAAGTCCAAACTACTGTGTTCCCATTCATTTTTATGTGGGAAGCCTGTAGCCATGAATCCCAATTGATTCAATGTGCTCAGACAATTTTCCCTTTTACCAGCGCTAAAGAAGGCATGAGCACTAATCCTTTGGGGTTATATGAAGCCTCCTCCGGGGTTTCGCTATCCTAAGAGTGTTGGGGGTTGGTTGCTTTTGCAGTGCAACTTATTTTTTTTACTGTATTTGGCAGAATGTTGGTTCAACTCTCACAAACTTCGGTAATATATTCCAACTGACAAAAGTCATAGAATACTTAAGCAAAAAATACTGTATGTCTGCTAAAAGTCAAGGCGTCCCATGGCAGGCAATGACCTCCTTTTGCACAATTGCACAATATTACTCTAATACTAAAACCCCACCACATCACCTTGCTTTGTAGCTCAATGCAAGCAAAATTCAGAATGTGAACGTATATACAGTATATTAATAAAATCTGAGAAATATTTTTCCAAATCATATATACTGAATCCCTGTGTTGTGAACGGTAGACGCGTCGTCTTTCATGGCAGAGAGCATGGGTCGATTCCCAACCAGGGTTGCATCAGGAAGGGCATCAATGCAATTGACTCTTTGTGGTGACCCCTACCAGGGAGAGCCAAACAGCCGTACAGTGGGCATTGTGTGCTTTAACACTGAGAAACTGAAAAATGACTGCAAGATTTGCCATACAAGGTACAAAGAAAGCCGGGAAGACGAGAATGACAAAGACAGCGCTCAATGACTTCTCTGGTCGATTAGTGTATGCCACGTCTTTTGTTAAATTATTGAATGAACACAAGCGCCTGTGTAAATATTTCATGTTTCAATGCGTAAACCTGCTGCTTATGGACTTGTACACAATAAAATATGTGTACAATATGTGCCCTTTAACACTTCTCAGTGTTAAAGGGCAAACACAAACACAAACGGGGTATGGGTAAAATGTAGAATTTTGATTGAGCTTTATACCTGCATTTTAAATTATTACATTATAACTGTTTTTGCCGTACATTTTATAAAGACAAAACTAAAAAAACTAAAACAGAGTCTGAAGGTTCTCACTCATCCAGGTAATTGTCATTTCAGTGCATTCAATCATTTGTGACTGGACTGCTTGGTTTGTCTGGGAAGACGTTTCGCCGCTCATGCGAGTAGGCTTCATCAGTTCGTGCTCATAGACTTATATCGGTCAGATCTAGTCCTAATCAGTTCTTGCTCATAGACTTAGATTGGTCAGATCAGGAATAAAGCTGACCAATCTAAGTCTATGAGCACAAACAGATGAAGCCTACTCGCATGCGTGGCAAAACGTCTTCCATGAAGAACACAGAGTTATTAAATAATGGTCAGAAAATCGAATTAAATGCAATGTTTTACCCAAGAAGAAAAAATGACAGCAGTACAAGAGTCATTCTGAACATAAGCATGATAAGGGTGGGAGTTATTTCACTCTGGCACAGGTTAGGATGGGACCAATATTTTTTTCTGTGGGAGTGGGATGGGACGGGATAGTCCTCCATTTCACTCTACAGTTGATAACATACATCACTTTTATTGACCCCTAATATTACAGATTTGCTGTTTGACTTAATCATTATTGTTGTATTTGATCTGACATGTGTGTTTAAGATCCTAACTTTATCATCTCCTTTGTAGAACGTGGTAACTAAAGCCCATATGATCCATGAAATCACTCTTCGATCTGTCACCAGAAGACACATTCTATCACATAAATATATACATAGTACCTTGTTCAATCACTTTGGATGTATTTTTTTACAACACACCAAAATAAATACACTGTGGTAAACTATACTTGTAGATAGTTAGATTATACATTTAGTACAAATGAATTAAAACCATGTAATAGGGTTTCAATATACACTTCAGTTGCCTTGGTGCAGACTCCAGTGTGAGCAAAAGACCTCAGCCAAAAAAGTCACACACAGTCATCAGTCACTATATTTTCATGCAATAAATTAATCTGATTTCTCAAATAGTAAGTTTTTTTGTGTTTTCACACCTGTGTGTAAAGTCCCACTCTCTAATGTGACTATTAGTCATATGCTGTGTGCCTCCCGTACACTGTTGTGGTTGTCCTCTGACGTCATACTAGCCTCTGTGGCTCCTCTGCTGTAATATTGGCGCGGATTACAAATATTATGTCTTTAATGGCAGACAGCATAAATAAATTATCTTATATTGCGCTACAAACATGACACTACTACCAAGAAGGACCTGATGCAAAGAAAGACCGATGGGAGATAGTTTTTCAAAGGAATTTTCGGACAGAGAATCATGGGAACAAAACATTCGAATAAGGCCGGACGATATGGCAAAAAAAAAAATGATCACAGTTTTTTAATATCATCCGATCTCGATTAATATCGCAATTTTTTTTAACTATATATTTTTTAATTGAAGCGGATTGTCCCGTGCAGGATTATACCGAGTATCTTGTTGGCCCTGCGATGAGGTGGCTACTTGTCCAGGGTGTACCACGCCTTTCGCCCGATTGTAGCTGAGATAGGCGCCAGCGCCCCCCGCGACCCCGAAAGGGAATAAGCGGTAGAAAATGGATGGATGGATGGATTTTGTAACAGACATTTCCACCATCTTTGATTAAGGTAATATATACTAACATCTGACAAATGGTACATGGATTATACTTTTAGACTCCTTCTACACCTGCGATGAGGTGGCGACTTGTTCAGGGTGTACCCCGCCTTTCGCCAGATTGTAGCTGAGATAGACACCAGCGCCCCCAAAAAGGGAATAAGCGGTAGAAAATGGATGGGTGGATGGATGGGCTCCTTTTACACTAACCTAAGGTTATCCAGGGTAAATCCCACCTGACCTTATCTGTGTCCACACACACACAATGGTCAATTAAGACCCCTCACCCCCTCCATCCGTCGGCGCAATGCGACCTCGTGCGCCTGCGTGAAAAAAATGCGCGCGTCATAGTCACCTCTGACCTGGAAGTGTATCCTTACCCTGAGTTTCAATGTAGACTATTGCCACATTTCTTTTAACAGTAAACCTTGCTTGCCTCACCATCAGCAGCTGTTAGACTATTGTAGTGAATTACACCTGAGCCATCATGCATGAATCATATCTTTAATGGACGTCTGGAAGTAAACAATGTGATACAGACCATTTTACAACAATCATAGATATCTGTTCAGGTTACTGTGCTTGAAACCTGTAATTGGCGGTCGTACTTGACGGCAGCAACCACTTCATGGCTTCACAATAGTTATGGAATACAAAACTATACTTTGAGTAATGCCTCGACCTACAGTACATTGAGGACAATACCTAGTAATAGTCTGCTTTGCCAGTCCAAATGTATTCACTGTTTTTTGTAGTCTGTCATTGTCTCCCATTTTACATATGGAGGAAGTTTTTCACTAAGTAGAATCACAGCTGACCTGGAAATTCTAAAGTTCTCTTGCCGTTCAGCTGACACAACACACTCGTTGACATACATATCCCACCAGGCTGCCGTTCTTCCAGGTCTTATCCAAAACTGTTGCTCATCCGTCTATGTTGCCGTCTGAGATGTGTTCTATCCGAAATAGCTGCAATCGCGCGTTTGTTTCTCTTAAGGTATTCATGTGTGATTTTCACACGGGCATGTCTGGATGACTCGCCTCCATCTTTCTGAAGTCACTTCCTGTGTGGGGCGCAGTCTTTCTGGCGTCACTTCCGCTCCGAATTTAGTTTGTAAATGATCAATGAGTCCTTACAAAGCTAAGAGCCGGAGATTCAAGAAATACACGGCGCACTTACCCGTATAAAGAATTGTCCGAGGAGGGGGACCTTAAATGCTGATTTAGTGTGGCTGAAATGAGGCCTAGGCTAAATAATTATTTGTTTAAGGGGTTTTCCGGCTTAGTGTAGACATATCCTCAGTGTTAGGTTTAGGAAATATGGGCTTGGTGCGGTGCATGTAGGGGCGGGACAAAAAAGTTAATTTAGTTAAAGGGTAAGATTATCACCAGACCTATGTAAGCATCAATATATACCTTGATGTTGGAGAAAAAAGACCATATGTTTTTTTAACCGATTTCCGAACTCTAAAAGGGTGAATTTGGCGATTGAAACGCCTTTCAATTGTTCGCTGTCCGAGCAATGACCTTTCACCGGTGACATCACAACAGGAAGCAATCCGCCATTTTCTCTAACACATTACACACACCAAGTCAAATCAGCTCTGTTATTTTCAGTTTTTTCGACTGTTTTCCATACCTTGGAGACATTATGCCTCGTTGGTGTGTTGTCGGAGGGTGTAACAACACGAACAGGGACGTATTCAAGTTGACTTACGTGGAGTGTGCTAATCAGACATATCAATGGTCACGGCATGCTAATCGATGCTAACATGCTATTTAGGCTAGCTGTATGTACATATTGCATCATTATGCCTAATTTGTAGCTATATTTGCATCCAGCCTTTCCCTCCACCAACATTTAATGCCAAACAAACACATACCAATCGACGGATTCAAGTTGCACCAGTTGTCGAAAGATGTAATCGTTTAGAAGGTGATTGCCGAATTCGTCCTCGTTGCCGTTGTCTGTCGTGATATGGCTCAATAGCTTCAGTTTCTTCTTCAATTTCGTTTTCGCTACCTGCCTCCACACTCCAACCATCCGTTTCAATACATGCGTAATCTGTTGAATCGCTTAAACCGCTGAAATCAGAGTCTGAATCCAAGCTAATGTCGCTATATCTTTCTGTTCTATCCGCCATGTTTGTTCGTATTGGCATCACGCAGTGACGTCACAGGAAAATGGACGGGCGGATATAGCGATGGTGAAAATCAAGCACTTTGAAGCAGTTTTTCGGGATATTGCGTGATGGGTAAAATTTTGAAAAAAACTTAGAACAATAAAATAAGCCACTGGGAACTGATTTTTATTGGTTTTAACCCTTCTGAAATTGTGATAATGTTCCCCTTTAAAGAAGGCCCTGACGTCACCAGTGGGACGTCACAAATGTGGCAAAATCCAAACGGCTACTCTGGATTAATGATAAAGGAAGGCAAGATTGTTTTATAAATATCAACGCAAGGCCTCCATTGTTTGATTTCAAATTTCCGGGACATATCTAGAGCCCAACTACACAGCAGCATCTACAAATATGTAAGAAAAGTTGGTTTTGCATAATAGGACCGTAGAATGCTGGAGGACTGAACTGGGGCTAAACAGATTTCTGACAGCGCTCGAGTCACCTGCTACCTCTGTTGTAGCACTGTCCCTGCGATTATATAAAAATACTGTAAATAAAACTTGTAGAAAGACTAGTGTGGGCATGTAGAGTGCATCACACAAGTGCAGTGCATTCAGAAAAAAAGATCCTTCATCACCTTAACGCTGTCACTGCTGATGTGATTCACACCTTAACACATACACCTCTTACTGCTGAGTGTTAACCTCAGAAATACCGCCACGGGTTAGCATCGAGGGTCTTACTCCAATTTCTCCTAGTTTTACATCAAACATGTCATTCACAACTCTGCCACAGGCACCTTATAACCTCATGTCAATAAGTGTGCAGGTGATATCAGAATGCCTCTCTCAGAAAAGCCATAACGGTCCTTCACCTCAACTCTCAGTTCTCCCGTCATCACTTCCTTTAGACTTCCTTTGAAGGTGGAGAAGCAAGACATTCGATAGTCAACTCTCAGTGAGTGCCACAGCGCAGTTGTCAGACGGAGGCGTAGACACCTTCTCGGTGTTGGGCTGGCTGGAGGTGTTGCCTGAAAACACTTCAGACCATGTTAAATGCTAATTAGGTGCAGCGGGTTCCGCGGCTTTAACTTAACGCCTCAGTGGGACAGTGCAGCACAATGCCAGTAAGAACGTAGACTGAAGCCTGGTCTAATATGGAGACGATTTTGCAAAATTGGCACTGGGAACAAATAGAAAGATGAACAATCCTTAAAATTAGTATTTTTTTGTTTTGTTTTGTTTTAGACGTAACTCATAAGACGAAACAAAGTCATCCAGATCAGTGGGAAAAAACAAATCCAGCGTTACTGTTTGGCACAGATAAGTGAAAACTTTGATCACAATCATGGCACCTCTGTGCAACGAGACCTCCTTTCTTGTTTACACCACCCCTCCCTTTCCTTTTACTCAAAACACTGTTGTCTAACATGTCTACATCCTGCGTTCGCTCCAATCTGCACCACCACTACGAGTGCCGGAGTTTTGTATGATCTATTTTATCTTATCAAGAACAGCAAAGACTTGGTTTGTTGCGCTAGATAACATTAGGCCCCGACTTCCTGCTCATGACCTGTTTTTATGAGGTTCCTGAGAACGTTAACACTGAAGCAGACTGAGGCGCTATAGATTCACCTGGACTCAGGAATGTGAAGCACACATGCGTCCGTTCAAGATAAATGCTTCTGTTTGACTAAAGAAGTGATACTAAGTTGGGTGATTATGGATTTAGTAGCAGAACAGTAAACATGTTACAAAAAAAGAAAATATGTTTCAATTAGTTCCATAAATCATCTATGTCCTGATGTGACAACACTGTATGATAATTATTTCTTTGTATCTTCTTTACTGTGCTGATGAGTGCAGTGGGGGAGAGTGCTTTATCTAATCTGATCACAGAGCATTGTGTTTGGGGTCATTAACCTGTGGGAGGTCCTAAGGCTGACGAGTAAGCTCCTACCCCCCTCCACCTTTTTTTTTTTTTTACAGAAGTCGCTCATCCCCGTGTTCCTCTATCTCAGCAGACTTCACAAGAGCAGCCACAAAAACAACCAAAGAAAACAAAAGACTGGGGGGAACAGGCGACTGTGCTATTTGCATGGCTTGTTATTCTTCCACAAACACGGCCTAAATGACTGCTGACCAAGGTCCCTGGGCTCGCCGAAGCAGCAGGATGTCGGCCCCTTCGGTCTCTCAGTTGTTATTGTTGTCTCTTTTTTCTCTTTCTGGGCTGCAGTCAGTCCCAAGAGATAAAAGGGTCAACTTGTCTCTCAGCATCTGGGATCTGCATTTAAAAAGACTAGTTTTGTACAGTGTGGAGGAGTATCAGACCCTTTCTACTTTAAGCCGGATAACTCAAACAAATAATTATTTAGCCGAAGCACTGTTTTGGCCACACTAAATCGTCGTTTAAGGTAACCCTCCTTGGATAATTTTTTACACGGGTAAGTGCACTGTCTATTTCTTGAATATCTTAGCTTTGTATGGACTCAATGATCATTTACCAACTGAGTCCGGAGAGGAAGTGATGCCAGAATGAACTCGCCCCTCACAGGAAGTGACGTCAGAAAGAAAGCGCCACAGCTTCATGACAAAGCGGTTTCGTAACTCGGACCTAACCATTGGCGAGTCATCCAAACCTGTTTCGTCGTCCGTCTGTACAGATGCTTCTGGAAATCACACATGAATATCCTGAGAGAAAGCGATTGCAGCTATTTTCGGATACAACACTTCTCAGACGGCAAGAGAACTTTCGAATGTCCAGGTCAGCTGTGATTCTACTAACCGAAATATTTGTCGAAGGAGACACAACGAGAACTTGGGCTCCGTGGATTTGATAAAAAATAGGTAGTGTGCGCTTCGTATTACCTGGCCGTAGAGGGAAGACTACGGAAAACAGCGAATGATTTTGGACTAGCAAAGCACACCGTATCAGTTATTGTCCGCCATGTATGTCGCGGACTCAACGTCTAAGTCCAGAGTATATGAAGTCACCAAAAACGAATGGACAATGAAGGTGAAGGCAAAAGAGGCAGGAATGTCCTGACCAGATATCTAGATCCCTAGATTGATTGATGTAAAATATTTTTTGGGATCACAATGTTTACTTTCACGTGTCCATTAAAGATTTGATTCATTTATGATGGCTCAAGTGTGTGATTCATTACAATAGAGCCCCACAGCACACTGGGTTCCAGTTAATTGATATACCACAACACTGGATATTGTTCATCCATCCATCCATCCATTTTCTACCGCTTGTTCCCTTTGGGGTGACGGGGGGCGCTGGTGCCTATCTCAGCTACATATTGTGCGGAAGGCGGGGTACACCCTGGACAAGTCGCCACCTCATCGCAGGGCCAACACAGATAGAAAGACAACATTCACACACTAGGGCCAATTTAGTTTTGCCAATCAACCTATCCCCAGGTGCATGTCTTTGGAGGTCTTAAACGACTATTGTGTGCGTGTGGACAAGTATAAGTTTAGGTGGGATATACCCTGGATAGCCTTAGTGTAGAAGAGGCCTCAGGCAAGCGAGCCTTTGACCAAGTGACTATAAAGGAATTGATATGAACATTGTAAACAATAAAAATAAAAATAAAAAGTGGTTGAGGAATTATAAGAACCATTGAAAAGCACCTATGGGGAACTGACTTATAAATGTTGTCACACTGTTAAATACTGGTGTTCAACGACGCCAAAGCAACATATCCCAAGGTTTATGCATTTTTGGCATCAGCTTGCACGCAGTTTTGGATACCTCTGTTCACAGGATTTTGCAGTCTGGCTTTAAAATTAAAAGGCGTCATATTTATGTTTTTTTTCTACATTTAAAGAGAACTGCACTTCTTTTGTGGAACTTTGCCTATCGTTCACAATCATTACGAAAGACAAAAACAGACCTTTTTTTTTAGGATTCTAGAAAACACAATTTTTAAGACCAAAATAAAAAAAAATAAAAAAAAATTGCTGGAAACCACATATTAAGTACCGACAACATAAAGTGGCAATAGATTTTCAATGTTGAATAAGATGGAAAAAAATTAAATTTGAAATAAGTGTAATGTTCTCTGGAGTTACCATATCTGAATTATTGTGTAGAGACATTGGAACCGTGCCTGATACCATATCAGACACGTATTTTTGGACAGGGGTTGGATCAAATGAGATTGGCTTTTTTCCTACTTGCTGAATTGTTCAAGTGCTTGTGTGCTTGTTTATTGTACTGTACATTTTTAACATGATCTGAATAAATTGTATTGTATCCCAAAGATTTATCAACCACGTTGATCACCAAAGTAACGCATTTAAAAATATATAATGGAATGGTCTACACGTGTCCACCCACGGATTTATTTTACTTTTTTATTTTCAAGTCACAGTCAACATGGGATTCTTGAAAGGCTGCCTTGCCATTCAGGCAAAAAAGGAGATAAAAGGCCCAATGTAAATTGCTTGTGTAAAGACTAAGATGCATATGCAAATAAAGCGCAAGGTAAATGGAAAATAAAGTGGCTGGGTTGGCAGCAGCTTTTCACCTTAATTAATTTGGCAATGGCTAAAAAGACAGAATGCAGACAGAATTTTAATTTTCCTGAAGGAACGCTCCTTGAGTAATCAATTAAGTACTATCTATCTATCTATATATCTATCTATCTATCTATCTATGATGTTACCCATGCAGGTCACGGACTCTTGCTGTTTGAGACTCATCCTCATCAGTGTCCGCTCAGTATTGAGAGTAAATACACTATATTGCCAAAAGTATTTGTCCACCTGCCTTGACTCATATAAACTTGAAGTGCCATTCCATTCCTAACCCATAGGGTTCAATATGATGTTGGTCCACCTTTTGCAGCTATTGCAGCTTCAACTCTTCTGGGAGGGCTGTCCACAAGGTTGCGGAGTGTGTTTATAGGAATTTTCCACCATTTTTCCAAAAGTGCTTTGGTGAGGTCACACACTAATGTTGGTTGAGAAGGCCTGGTTCTCAGTCTCTGTTCTAAATCATCCCGAAGGTATTCTATCGGGTTCAGGTCAGGACTCTGTGCAGGCCAGTCAAGTTCATCCACACGTGACTCTGTCAATCATGTCTTTATGGACCTTGCTTTGTGCACTGGTGCAGAGTCATGTCGGAAGAGGAAGGGGCCTGCTCCAAACTGTTCCCACAAGGTTGGGAGCATGGAATTGTCCAAAATGTTTGGGTATCCTGGAGCATTTAAAGTTCCTTTCACTTGAACTAAAAAGCAAAACCCAACTCCTGAAAAACAACCCCACAAAATAATTCCTACTCCAACACATTTCACACACCTACCACTTGGTGGTTGAGTTGCTGTTGTTCCCAAACGCTTCCATTTTCTTATAATAAAGCCGACAGTTGACTTTGGAATATTTACAAGCAATGACATTTCACGACCGGATTTGTTGCCCTGGTGGCATCCTATGACAGTTCCACGCTGGAATCACCAAGCTCCTTCACAAATATTTGTAAAAACAGTCTCCATGCCTAAGTCCTTCATTTTATACACCTGTAGCCATGCCATCTGATTAGGACACCTGGTTCTGATCATTTGGATGGGTGGCCAAATACTTTTGGCAATATAGTGTAACTAGCACAATATTCTTCAGACTTGTCCAGAAAGTAGGCCATGCTTTTCCACTGACCACAGTTCGAGCAGTAAGAGTGAAAATCAACAGCCCTGATTGTGGACAATATGTTACAAAACAAAGGGCATTTTTCATTAGTTTGATCGGCATCGTTGAGACACAGGACTTTTGTCCAAAATCACAACCAGTCTGATATCCAAACTTTGAGGAATTGGACAGCCAGAATAAATGGTGCCTTTGGTAAAATAAGGCACCCATCTCCTTGAACAAAAGATAAACAGGGCAATAGATTTTCCCCCGTCTGAAGATAACTGAAATCCAACACCCGCGTCCTCCAATGGGGCTCTTTGTATGTCTGAGTGCAGGTCAATCAACAGTCGCTGACAGATGTGTCTGCAGTCGATTTAAGAGAGGAAGCTGAGCTGAGGTCAGCCACGGGTTTCCCTACCATGTCCCCCTGGAGAAATGACAAGGATCAAGTCAGGATGTCCCAGATTGACCTTTTCTCACCTCGGATCTCGCAAGATTTTTTTGTTGTTGTTGTTCATGAAGCACCTGGTCCGGAATGATAACATAATTAAGATCATTAGACAAATGACAAGGACATGTGGGCATAGTAGACAATTCATTATGAGATTATAGGACTAAAAAAGTCTATTAGGGATGTAACCGTATTGTAGTTATCTAGGTATTACGATTTCAAAATCTTCTTGATAATGCCATGATAATGACAGTATCAAACGAAAAAACGTTGTTTGGCTCTTTTGCTTTGGCGGGTCTGAAAATAAACTAAATCTCCCAGAATACCCTGCGCAGGTTCAGCAATCCGCGGCTCTTTTAGCACCCCTCTTTTCAAAACTGGAAAAAGATAGGGGAAAATATATTTGTTGTTTTAATAATGTTTGTGTGGGAGGACAAACATAATACAAACCTTCCTATTTGTTAGAAAGCCCCAATATGTTTGTGTTTATGCTTCATTGATGACAGTATTTGTCCAGCGCCGTTTTTACCAACTAATTTTGGTGGTCCTTTAAAGGCCTACTGAAACCCACTACTACCGACCACCCAGTCTGATATGATGAAATATTAACATTGCTTCACATGCCAATACAGCCGGTTTAGTTTACTAAATTACAATTTTAAATTTCCCGCGGAGTTTCCTGTTGAAAACGTCGCAGAATGATGAAGGAGGGGACATATTAGCCAGTACCACTTGCGGCTAAAAGTCGTCTGTATTCATCGCGCAATTACACATTATTTTGGACATCTGTGTTGCTGAAGCTTTTGCAATTTGTTCAATTAATAATGGAGAAGTCAAAGTAGAAAGATAGAGGTGGGAAATTTTCACCTTTAGCCACACAAACACACAGCGTTTTCTTGTTTAAAATTCCCGGAGGTGAAGTTTTACTATGGATCAGAATTGTCAAGCGAACATGGTTCCCGACCACTTATCAACCGGCAGGTTTCGGTGAGAAAATTGTGGTAAAAAGTCGCCTCTTACCGGAGATCAGCGGAGCTTGCGCCGTCCCTGCAGCTGCCGTGACTTCCCTCAGAGACTGGCATCAGCACACCCGTGGACACACCCCTCCGACTATCAGGTACTATTTAACTCACTAAAACACTAGCAACACAATAGAAAGATAAGGGATTTCCCAGA
Source organism: Nerophis ophidion (assembly GCF_033978795.1). Classification (NCBI taxonomy): domain Eukaryota; kingdom Metazoa; phylum Chordata; class Actinopteri; order Syngnathiformes; family Syngnathidae; genus Nerophis; species Nerophis ophidion. The sequence goes on from NC_084619.1 coordinate 22,214,883, forward strand.
ATTATCCTAGTAAATGTGTCTAAAAACATCTGAATCGCTCCCAATGCAATCGCCTTTTTTTTTTTACTTGATTCTTTTATTTTTTTTCTAGTTTTTCACTATCAATATCCTCATCCACGAATCTTTCATCCTCGCTCGAGTTAATGGGGAAAGTGTCGCTTTCTCGGTCCGAATAGCTCTAGATGCTGGAGGCTTACGTTATAAACAATGTGAGGATGTGAGGAGCCCTCACAACGGTGACGTCATCGTCTGCTACTTCCGGTAAAGGCAGGGCTTTTTTATTAGCGACCAAAAGTTGTGAACTTTATCATCGATGTTCTCTACTAAATCCTTTCAGCAAAAATATGGCAATATCGCGAAATGATCAAGTATGACACACAGAATGGACCTGCTATCCCCGTTTAAATAAGAACATCTCATTTCAGTAGGCCTTTGACTCACCCATTTAGTTTACATCTACAAATTTTTCCGACACTGCCACAGAAAGACGTGTTTTATGCCACTCCTTCTTTGTCTCATTTTGTCCATCAAACATTTTACGCTGTGCGTGAATGCACAAAGGTGAGATTTGTTGATTTTATTGACTTGGGTGGAGTGCTGATAATCCATGCTAACATGCTATTTAGGCTAGCTGTGTGTACATATTGCATCATTATACCTCATTTGTAGGTATATTTGAATTCATTTAATTTCCTTTACTTATATCCTCTGTGTATTTAATTTATATTTGCGTGTCTCACGACACATCTTTTGGATGTTATATTGGCTGCATTTTTGATTGTGTGCCATGAATTGATTAACGTGGACCCCGACTTAAACAAGTTGAAAAACTCATTCGGGTGTTACCATTTAGCGGTCAATTGTACGGAATATGTACTGAACTGTGCAATCTACTAATAAAAGTATCAATCAATCAATCAATCAATCAATCAATAAATGTTGTTCAAGGCCACAGCAAACACTACCCAGCTTGCAAAGATTGTAATAAATCCATTAGAAGAAGACAGCCTGTCCTTTCCTTTGACTTGGGGACACACATCTACACCTTTGGCAGTTTTAAGCCAGGAAATTCCAGGAGTTATCTCACCCTCGGTGATACTTACTTAATGTGTTGCCTTCATTATAACACTTACATCAGGCTTTTAACTTTTCTGCGGCTCCAGAAAGATTTGTTTTTTGTATTTTGATCCAATATGGCTCTTTCAACATGTTGGGTAACTCACGGAGTGTTCCAAGCCAAGACAGATCCGATCAAGGCGCACCGTGCTGATGAAAGCCAGAGCTCTGTGCTTAGCTTTTTTTTTCACTAGGAACACAGGTGCTAGTAGATGAAAAAATGTAGTAGCACAGGAACATTTTAGTTGCACGGAAAAAAAATTGCAATAATTTTTAAATGTCCTAAATAACACAATTTGTACGAATAACAATCAAACAATGTACCCAGTAACAAACGTGCACTCTTACATGTAAACACAGTGCTATCATAAGGCCTATGCAACCCTCAATTATACAGCTCTGTCAAACAGCTTTTAACAGTCAAGTAATACTACGTCATGCCTTGTACTGACCTACAAATGATATCAGTCACATAACATGACTGCAATTACATTACCGATCATACTTATACAAATCCCAGAATGACCAATGATGTTGATAGGTGTCTAATGTAGTGAGTACTTAGGATCCACATGGTGAATTGTATGAAGTCATTGGAAAATGTAGTGGGACCCCACAAAAACAGGCTGTTTGCAAACTTTAGGCTCATGCCTAGAGGTTGCTAACAGTCCGAAATATTTCAAGCTTTATATCATATCTTGTATACGGCTTTTAGGATGTAAAGACATAACTAAACCCGTGTGTAACATGTGCACGCGCATTAGCTTTGTGTGTTGCGTGCTAATGTTGTAACGCTAGCTATCATTGAGTATATAGTCCATCGTACCAAAAATATGATTGCACATTGTTAGTTGCTTCTCTTGGACTGTTTTTGTATGTGTGCATGCAGTCCCTTCGTGTAATGAACGCCAAACAATTTGCTCAGACCGATAAGTTAAAAGTTAAAGTTAATGTACCAATGATTGTCACACACATACTAGATGTGGCGAAATGATTCTCTGCATTTAACCCAGCACCCTTGATAAGCAATGTTTATTCAATATCATTAGCAATTGCAAAGAACATAGACACTAAAAAAATATTGTTCTGTTAAACCACTGATGGTAACATAACCTAGCCTGTGGTGTTCTTGTAATGTTTTTGTTTGAAAAATGTAACACAGCAAGTTGCAAACACCTGAGCCCCTTTACAATTAATAATTATTTTTTTCTTAGTTGTTTTATTCTTATTTTTCTAAAAATGTTGTATTGCATTCATTTGGTAGTGGTATGATATAATATGTTTATAATTAAAACAGACTGATGGTTATATAGATCAGTGGTTCCCAACCTTTTTTCAGTGATGTACCCCCTGTGAACATTTTTTTAATTCAAGTACCCCCTAATCAGAGCAAAGCATTTTTGGTTGGAAAAAAGAGATGAAGTAAAATACAACGCTATGTCATCAGTTTTATCATTTATTTATTAAATTGTATAACAGTGCAAAATATTGCTCATTTGTAGTGGTCTTTCTTGAACTATTTGGAAAAACATATATAAAAATAGCTAAAAACTTGTTGAAAAATAAACAAGTGATTTAATTATAAAGATTTCTACACATAGAAGTAATCATCAACTTAAAGTGCCCTCTTTGGGAATTGTAATAGAGATCCATCTGGATTCATGAACTTAATTCTAAACATTTCTTCCCCCAAAAAATAAATCTTTAAATTTATGGAACATGTCCACAAAAAATCTAGTTGTCAACACTGAATATTGCATTGTTGTATTTCTTTTCACAGTTTATGAACTTACATTCATATTTTGTTGAAGTATTATTCAATAAATATATTTATAAAGGATTTTTGAATTGTTGCTATTTTTAGAATGTCTTTGAAAAATCTCACGCACCCCTTGGCATACCTTCAAGTACCCCCAGGGGTACGCGTACCCCCACTTGTGAACCACTGATATAGATAACCAATCCTAGGTGTAGTTCTGTTAGGTACCAATCGTATGTATGGAAAACACTGGTATCTGTGCCTTTTATAGAATACTTATTATGCCTTGGGCATGTTTTGCTGCCAAAAGTGGTAAAGGAATGGCTAAATCAGGCTAGAATTAAGGTTTTAGAAAGGCCTGACTTAAACGTGTGGACAATGCTGAAGAAACAAGTCCATGTCAGAAAACCAACACATTTAGCTGAACTGCACCAATTTTGTGAAGAGGAGTGGTCAAAAATTCAACCAGAAGCTTGCCAGAAGCTTGTGGATGGCTACCAAAAGCGCCTTATTGCAGTGAAACTTGCTAAGGGACATGTAACCAAATATTAACATTGCTGTATGTATACTTTTGACCCAGCAGATTTGGTCACATTTTCAGCCGACCCATAATAAATTCATAAAAGAACCAAACTTCATGAATGGTTTTTGTGACCAACAAGTATGTGCTCCAATCACCCTATCACAAAAAAACAAGAGTTGTGGAATTTATTGGAAACTCAAGACAGCCATGACATTATGTTCTTTACAAGTGTATTTAAACTTCAGACCACGACAGTATATATATATACATATATATATATATATATATATATATACATATATATATGTATATATATATATACATACATATATATATATATATATACATATATATATATATATATATATATATACATATATATATGTATATATATACATACATACATATATATATATATATATATATATATATATATATATATATATATATATATATATATATATATATATATATATATATATATATATATATATATATATATATATATATATATATATATATATACATATATATATATATATATATATATACATATATATATGTATATATATATATATATATGTATATACATATATATAAATATATACATATATATATATATATATATATATATGTATATATATATATATATGTATATATATATTTATGTAAAATGTATTTATCTATTTTATTGCTGATTTTATCTATTTATTAGATGCCTTTTACTGAATATGCACAAACATTGTTTTTAATAGTATGTGATAACGCCTTTTACACTGTATTTTGTTTGTTTTATGTAATTGTATGTCTATTTGGACGTCGGAGTCTGCAATAAAGCTTGATGTAAATGTTGAAAATGGATGTGAAAATTAACAGAAGTATCACAAAGCATAAAATACACAATTCTAATTAAATAGCATTTTATAACACAAGAAAAACAACCTGAAAAAAATAAGTAAAATTCAAATAAAAACTAATCCAAAAAACATCAATGGAAGTGCTGATTTTAACACACACACAAAAACAGTCTTAACCACAATATACATGCCTGTTTTGTTGAGAGGAGTACAAATGTTAAAGTAATGAAAAGTGCAGATATATTTTTGTGGTGATGAAGCACAGCTGGAGAAAAGAAAGAGCTACAGAGGTTTGTACAGGCAACATTGAATTACTATCGCTTGTCTGATGATTAGCAGTGGAGGCACAAAATATAGCTGCAATTGTCTGATGACCAGCAATAATAGCGTGTATCTATTTTTTTAAGTGGCATTTGTGCATTTTTTCCCTGCATCTCAACTGGTCAGATGCAGCATGTACACGCCGTTTACAACAAAGAAAGACATTCAAAGTTATTGTTCATCTCTCATCTCATTACAGAACGTCCCCTTAATGTTAAAACTCCATCGACATGAAGGCACATCATCGAAGAGTGGAAATGTGCGTTTAATTATTATCAGGTTTATATCTTTAGTTGAAATCTTTGATTTTAGATTAAATCCACGGTGACCGGCTAATTGTTTTGGTTGCAGCCAAGCTAGAATGACGTAACTCCCGATAGCCGCGATGGTTTCTATGGCGTCTGTATTATCTGTTGACTACAATGTTTCTTTTCCCCAAATCTTACTCTATTTGATCCGCTTGTTATGGATTTATTTTAGGAGCAAAACAAAAATGAAAGGGTTGAAATCCATTTCTGCACAAGTGCTACTTTTTTATGTTTTCTAGTCACACAATATGTTTGTAGTCGCAAATGCGGGGGAATTTTTTCGCACCGTACAGCCCTGAAAACTTCAGCTGTACACCAAACTACTTGATAAGCTACCATCTCTCGGAAAAGATAAAGCCAGCCAAGCTAAACGTCATGTTGTGAAATATTTACATTATTGTTAACTTATCCGGGAAACTGCATTTTCAAATATGATATAAAAAATGTCCACTGTTCTCACATCATCATTAACTAAATACATTCAACATCCATTGCATCCGGTTGCCAAAGTGTGGGGTCCCCACATATACGGTCCCCTCCAAAGTGTCTCATTGTGCCCATTGGGTTGAGTATTTTTTCTTGTCCTGATGTGGGATCTGAGCCGAGGATGTCGTTGTGGCTTGTGCAGGCCTTTGAGACACTTGTGATTAAGGGCTATATAAATAAACTTTGATTGATTGATTGATAGTGGACACTGCTTCTCTGACCCAGTGGATTACTCTGCACAATTCTTTGCACTTAGAATTACTTGTTGGTAGAAATAAATGATTATCCGTTATACAGTGTCCAATACCGGGGTAGAGCGGACTATACGTTAGGTCAGGAAAGAACACATAGGCTAATTCATCCCTACAAACCTGCGAAACAGGCTTGCAGGGATGATATAGCCTCTGTTTTTTTCCTGACCTAATGTGTGTGTATATATATATATATATATATATATATATATATATATATATATATATATATATATATATATATATATATATATACATATACATATATACTCACACACACATATATATATATATATATATATTAGGGCTGTGAATCTTTGGGTGTCTCACGATTCGATTCAATATCGATTCTTGGGGTCACGATTCGATAATATATCTATTTTTTTGATTTGTTTCGTTTCTCAATTCAAAAACGATATTTTTTAGATTCAAAACGATTCTGTATTCATTCAATACATAGGATTTCAGCAGGATCTACCCCAGTCTGCTGACATGCAAGCAGAGTAGTAGATTTAAAAAAAAAAAAAGCTTTTATAATTGTAAAGGACAATGTTTTATCAACGGATTGCAATAATGTACATTTGTTTTAACTATTATACGAACCAAAAATATGACTTATTTTGTCTTTGTGAAAATATTGGACACAGTGTGTTGTCAAGCTTATGAGATGCGCTGCAAGTGTAAGCTAATGTGACACTGTTGTTCATTTATTTATTTTTTTTATAAATGTCTAATGATAATGTCAATGAGGGATTTTTAATCACCGCTATGCTGAAATTATAACTAATATTGTTGTTGTTGATAATATTAATTTTTGTTTCACTACTTTTGGTTTGTTCTGTGTCGTGTTTGTGTCTCTTCTCAATTGCTCTGTTTAGTGCAGTTCTGAGTGTTGCTGGGTCAGGTTTGGTTTTGGAATTGGATTGCATTGTTATGGTATTGCTGTGTAGTGGTTTGTTGGATTGATTTAAAAAAAAAAATATATATATATATATTTTTTTTAATTTAAAAAGAATATTTAAAAAAAAAAAATTGAATCGGTTCTGAATCGCACAACGTATTTGAATCGATTTTTTCTCACACCCCTAATATACATATATATATAAATATATATATTTATATATTCTGAGCGCGATGATGTCACGTTATCGATGGTAAAATGCATTTTTACACAATATGATTTGCCTAAGGGGCTAAGAGACACCGAGAGTAACAAGCACTAGAAAATGGATTAGACAAGACAGATTGAAAATAGAAATAATAATAGAATTGTTTTGTTTTGTTTTTTTTAACTTGGGACTTCCTGTGGGCCGGATTCTGGACACTGGCGGAGATCACTGTCCTAAACATTCCTGCCACTTCATTTGACCAACTATGCCATTTGTAAGGCTTTCTTTTTGGACATATACTACAATAATATTGTACTGTGGCCTTCATACCATGATAATATCGTCCCATAAGATTTTGATATTGTTACATCCTGACTGTATATCAATGTGTTGATAAAGAATTGCAAATGCAAACAATGAAAAAGTTTGCAGATTGTGACTTCATCGCAGGATGCAACAACTAAACGTCGATTTTAGAGTCCCAGTGAATAAATGTAGTTAATGGTTGAACCAGAGTAGCCGCAATGTTGGCGCTATGGTGCAGGGACACTCGGTAAGCCTGGGTTGAAGGGAGACACTGGAGATGACACCCAGCAGGAAAGAGTGTTGGCCCTGTCGGCGCTGCAAACCTTTGACTAAAAGAGTGACTCATCAATGCTTTTGGCCTTGGCGAGAACAAATGCACAGTCTGGCGTCATTGAAACATGGAGCCAAACGGGGTTAAACACCATCAGGGCAGTAGAGTTTAGGTATGTCATAACTCAGGGTGGACTGACACTGGGCCTTTCATGCCATGCTGGACTTCGGTACAATCCCCCTTCCCTCCCCTGGCCTGTGCTTACATTGAGCAGTTTAGCCATGTTCCGCCATTCATTGCTGCTTCCATTCATCCATTTTCTACCGCTTGTCCCTTGCTGGCGGACTGGAGCCTATCCTAGATTATCACTGAAGGCATCAAAACTATGAATGGACACATGTGGAGTTATGTACTTAACAAAAAAGGTAAAATATTTAAAAACATGTTTTATATTGTGGTCACCTGAAAGGGTTTTCACTTCACAGGTGGGCTTTACAGATGAGCACTAAGCTGGCGACGTTTCTGGGTGTTGTTGATAAATGGTTTTGGCTTTGCATAGTACAGTTTAAACTTGCACTTACAGATGTAGCAACGAACTGTAGTTACTGACAGTGGTTTTCTGAAGTGTTCCTAAGCCCGTGTGGTGATATACTTTAAACACTGATGTCGGTTTTTGATGCAGTACTGCTTGAGGGATCGAAAGTCACAGGCATTCAATGTTGGTTTTCGGCCTTGCGGCTTACGTGTAGTGATTTTTCCAGATTCTCTGAAACTTTTGATGATATTACGGTACATGGTGAAATCCCCAAATTCCTGGCAATAACTCGTTGAGAAATGTTGTTCTTAAATTGTTGGACAATTGGCTCACACATTTGTTCACAAAGTGGTGACCCTCTCCCCAACTTTGTGTGTGAATGACTGAGCATTTCATGGAAGCTGCTTTTATTCCCAATTATGGCACCCGCCTGTTCCCATCTAGCCTGTTCAGCTGTGGTATTTTCCAAACATGTGTTTGATGAACATTCCTTAACTTTTTCAGTCTTTTTTGCCACTTTGAAACATGTTGCACGTATCAAATTCCAAATGAGCTAATATTTGAAAAAAATAGCAAAGTTTACCAGTTCAAATGATAAGAATCTGGTATTTGCGGTCTATTCAATTGAATATAGGCTGAAAAGGATTTACAAATCATTGTATTCTGTTTTTAATCAAATATATTGTTGCATGATCAGATAATTAAAAAGTTTACAAGATATTTTTGTTATCAGAACTGAAATAACAGCAACATATAACATTTCAAGTGGTTAATTCACACACATTATTTCCAGAGTACAGATCTAGTCCAGGTGCCTTGACTTTGATACATGTGCATTACAGTCATGACTCAGCCATGTTGTGCACAGAGAACACTTGTAAGAGATACCATGTAGTGGACGTGTGTACACCTCACTCCCTGACACCGTATCAGATTGCTTGACAATGAGGGGACAGCTCCGTCTTTTAGCTCGTTGCCTAGTGCCATCCCCTTAATCTACGGACTGAGGTCGGAGCCTTGGGCAGGAGTTGCCAAATATGACACACTTGAGGAGTTATGTCGTGTGACTTGCCTGAATGTACATGACAAACCCAATCCAAGTATACGTTAATCCAGGGGTCGGCAACCCAGAACGTTGAAAGAGCCATATTGTACCAAAAATACAAAAAACGAATCTGTCTGGAGCCGCAATAGTGAAAAGCCGTATATAAGTGTTCTAATAAGGGCAACACATGACGTAAGTGTCTATATTAGGTACAATAGCTTACTATCAAAATGACTGTTGCAGGCTGAAGCAAATCTTTGTTGACAGAAATGTTAAAACTTAATATTATTCCACACATTTTTACAACATTACGAACCATTAGTAAATCAAAGGCTACTCAGAAGGTGAGATAACTCATGGAAATGACTGGCTTTTAATGGCCAAAAAGTATAGATGTGTGTGGCCAAGTTAAAGGAAACGGCAGGCTGTCTTCTTCTAATAGGAAATGCAGCCAATATAAATAATGTTTCATGAGACATGCAAAACTAAATTATATACAAAAAGGATAAATGTGTAGAATATTTAAATGATCTCAGATATACCTACAAATGAGGCATGATGATGCAATATATACATACATCTTACCATGAATTGATTAACGTGGACCCCGACTTAAACAAGTTGAAAAACTTATTCGGGTGATAACATTTAGTGGTCAATTGTACGGAATATGTACTGTACTGTGCAATCTACTAATAAAAGTTTCAATCAATCAATCAATCAACCGGCTGAACCAACCGGTATAGCTCGGTTGGTTCAGCGGCCGTGCCAGCAACTTGAGGGTTGCAGGTTCGATCCCCGCTTCCGCCATCCGAGTTACTGCCGTTGTGTCCTTGGGCAAGACACTTTACCCACCTGCTCCCAGTGCCACCCACACTGGTTTAAATGTAAAAATTAGTTATTGGGTTTCACTATGTAAAGCGCTTTGAGTCACTAGAGAAAAAAGCGCTATATAAATACAATTCACTTCACTTCATCAAATAGCATGTTAGCATTGATTAGCTTGCAGTCATGCACTGACCAAAAATGCCCGATTAGCACACCAACAAGTCAATAACGTCAACAAAGTGCACCGTTGTGCATTCACGCACAGCATAAAACTGTTGGTAGACAAAATGAGACGAAGGAGTGGAAGATTTTACATGTAAACAAGCTGTTGCATCACAGTCCACACGATGGGGAGTTCAAGAACCGACAAAATTAGTCGGAATAAACAATGTTCACCACCAAATACTCTCAACAGTGAAGCCTACACACAAACATATTAAACCGAGGGATTTCTGAGAATTGGGAAGGTGTGTGTCATGTTGATCCTCAAACAAAACACAGTTGCACGGCCGCAGAGAGAACGGCGCTCCAGAGGGTCATAAAGACCGCCCAGAAGATCGTCGGATGCCCCCTCCCCTCCCTGGCTGACCTGTACAGCTCCCGCTGTCTCAGGAAAGCACACAGCATCCTGAAAGACCCACCTAGAACTGCTACCCTCGGGTAGACGCTATAGGGTGCTAAAAGCTGGCACAAATAGACTAAAAACAGCTTTTACCCAAGAGCCATAGTAGCATTAAACAGGAACTGAGTGAGCACAATATGTCCATCATGTCCTCATGTGTCATGTTTTTAATTTTATTCAAAAAAAATTCGGACTATAATGTGCAACAATGTTATATATATGTGTATATATATTCATATGTATGCATATATGCATGTGTGTAGATATATATACATATATATGATACATCTCTTATTTCTATCTTGTTTTACTATGTATATTATTATATTGTATATGCACCTTAGGGCAGTGGTTCTCAAATGGGGGTACGCGTACCCCTGGGGGTACTTGAAGGTATGCCAAGGGGTACATGAGATTTTTTTTTTTAATATTCTAAAAATAGCAAAAAATAGCAGCGATTCAAAAATCATTTAGAAATATATTTATTGAATAATACTTCAACAAAATACGAATGTAAGTTCACAAACTGTGAAAAGAAATGCAACAATGCAATATTCAGTATTGACAGCTAGATTTTTTGTGGACATGTTCCATAAATATTGATGTTAAAGATGTCTTTTTTTGTGAAGGAATGTTTACAATTAATTTCATGAATCCAGATGGATATCTGTTACAATCCCCAAAGAGGGCACTTTAAGTTGATGATTACTTCTATGTGTAGAAATCTTTATTTATAATTGAATCAGTTATTTATTTTTCAACAAGTTTTTAGTTATTTTTAGATCTTTTTTCCCAAAAATTTCAAGAAAGACCACTACAAATGAGCAACATTTTGAACTGTTATACAATTTAATAAATCAGAAACTGATGTCATAGTGCTGTATTTTACTTCTTTATCTCTTTTCTTCAACCAAAAATGCTTTGCTCTGATTAGGGGGTACTTGAATTAAAAAAATGTCCACAGGGGGTACATCACTGAAAAAAGGTTGAGAACCACTGCCTTAGGGGAGGGGTGTCGAACTCAAATACAGAGTGGGCCAAAGTTTTAAAACCGAACAAAGCCGTGGGCCAAGGTTAAACAAATTAACCTTTTAATAGGGACCCAAACAAGTTTTGCATTGAATATTGAACAAGCAAGGCTTATATAACTTTATAGTGACATGCAAAATCAAGTTTCAAATAATAATAATTAAAAAAATATTAATGACATATCAAATAAAAAAAAAAAAAAAATTGAATGCCTCCTTTCGGCGGCGGGGCTTGGTGGTAACGGGGGTGTATATTGTAGCATCCCGGAAGAGTTAGTGCCGTAAGTGGTTCTGGGTATTTGTTCTGTTGTGTTACGGTGTGGATGTTCTCCCAAATTGTTTGTCATTCTTGTTTGGTGTGGGTTCACAGTGTGGCGCATATTTGTAACAGTGTTAAAGTGTTTATACGGCCACCCTCAGTGTGACCTGTATGGCTGTTGACCAAGTATGCTTGCATTCACTTATTTTTGTGTATAAGTTGCATATATTATGTGACTGGGCCAGCACACTGTTTGTATGGAGTAAAGGCGGACGTGGTGACAAATTGTAGAGAACGCCAAAGGCAGTGTTTTTAGGGCCCACCCCCAACATTGTTGTCCGGGGGGAAATCGGGAGAAATTCGGGTGGGGCGCTGAACTTCGGGAGTCTCCCGGGAAAATCGTGAGGGTTGACGAGTATGAGTACTAGCGGTAAATGTGGCGTTAAAGCGGCGGGCCAGCTGTAATGTTAATTTGATATTGCCTCAAGGGCCAAATGAAAGTACACGGCGGGCCAAATTTGGCCCGCGGGCCAGAGTTTGACACCCATGCCTTAGGGGATCTGCTCCAATTTCGTTGTACTTTGAACCTGTTCACTGCAATAGTAACAATACAACTCTATTCTATTCTAATAAAACAAAAACAAGTGTTCCCCCATCCTTTTCCTTTTTTAAAAATGCTCCAAGGCGGCACTAAATCGAGAGCCGTGGGTTGCTCACCAATGTATCCATTGTGACACAAGAGCCGACCACATGCATGAAGCCTACACTGGAGCTCATAAAGCAAGTAAAAAGCCCTTTGCATCTAGCTCTTCTCCATGCATACTTGCTTCTTCTTTTTTTTCCCCTTTTCCTCCACTCCTCCTAGTGCAGCCACCCGGTACTGCACAGCGCCTCTGTCTATTTTCCAAAGGGAAGAAGCTGAGGGGTGGGAGGGGTTAGAAAGAGAGAGAGAAAGAGAGAGAGCTAAGCCCCGCCTCCAGATGACGTCAGCGCTCTGCTGGAGCACGGCTGGAAGCAAACACAAGTCCACATTTGTTATTGGGATCAATACGCGCATGGATGTCCTTGCGCACAACTTGCAGAGTGTGACTGCATGAAAGAGAGAGAGAGAGAGAGAGAGAGAGAGAGAGAGAGAGAGAGGGCACCAGTGAACACCACAGTGCTGCTACACATGCATTCCATATTTGCGAGGGAGTGAGTGGAACCGTGGAAAATCCATATAACTCGGATTGGACTACTTTTTCTTTTTTTTGGTCTTTTTTCCCCCCTCTGACCCGTGAGAGGATACCTGGAACTTTACTTGTTTGGTTGTCTTTAGAGGTAAGTGTTTTTTTTCACTGGAGTGGGGTGCATCTTTTTTTTTTTTTTTTTTTTTTTGGAGTGACATTTCGTTACAAAAAGGTGGAATTCTTTATTTTTTTCATTTTTTTTTACAACCAGCACCATAAACTAAACTGACAATTCACCAGCTTGGCTGCCAAATAGGGAAAAAAAATACTCAACGCCTCTTTATATACTGAAATAATTCTTTTTTTTTAACGATATTTCACAAAATACTCCCTTTTAACGCTATTCCTGTGCGTCACCTTGATGACACGTCACACGGCAGATCGTTAAACTGGCCGCATGAGCCTTTGATTGGCGAATACACAAAGTTGATAGGATTAAGGGGAGCATAAAGGTGGTTCGGACCATGGTTCGCCGAGACCCCCCCTGTGTGTGTGTGTGCACGTTGAGTTGCAGCGCACATCCAGCAGAGATGCGCACCCAGAGCCAGCTGGACCTCACACCGCAAAATGCGCCTGTCTGGAGCGCACACTGAAACTTTGCACATTTATTTATGCAGCTCGCTGCAGCAACTTGGGAGCACAGATGCTCAAATGCACTCATGCGCAGTGGCTGCTTTCTACACTTTCAACATGTTAAAAAAAAAAATATATATATATAGAGTACTGCATGCACTTCTTACTGGAAACAGCTGTCAACCCAATCCTCCATCTCCATAAGACAATAAGGTCACCTGCCTAATAAAGATACTTTGTACTGTAATGAGCTTGCATCCTAATATCCCCATTAGAAAACTGCACATCACGCTCATTCCCAGTTATGATCCAATTCCGTTCAGACAACATAAACAGTGTGTTCAATAGAGACAGGCCGGAGTAGTCTTCACTGATGATTGCCTCAGGATATAGTTCCCAGCAAATTGCTTTCGATTTAGATTAACTACAAACCAGGTCAACATGATCACAATCTCAGTGCACACATCTGCGAAAGATAGCAAAAACACCTACTTTCAAAAAGCCGACATACCGCTAAACATGATTTTTTTTTCAAAACATCTATTGTAGCAAGTGAGGAAAAAAATAAGCCTTGAATTTAAAGCCCAGTAAAAAAAATAAATGGGAACCTTTAAAAGCTTTAAGCCTGTGGGCTAAAATGGGCTCCTTTCTGCAGCTTAGCATGTCTTTTTGGTGTTTGCTTGTCAGACGGACAAACAGCACTTGCATATGTTTTCACACACATCTTGTGGTGCCTACCACCCCCATGTGGGGAGAAATCATTGCAGCTGCTACAGATCTCTCCTTTCAGCTCGCAACAAAAGAGAGACCCCTGCCTGTCCCAGGCCCCTCTGCAGGCTTAACGGGGGCCGACAGAATTATCATCCGGTCAGCCCCATTTTAACGGGAACCCATACATCAACACGGATTGAAATGAGGCATCGTTCTTTTGCCTGAAACCCCGTGGTATTACATTGTTTTTGTGAGAAATCAATCACAAAAGTAGTTTTAAAAAAAAAAAAAAAGCCCTAATCAATGATAGATACAAACACTGATTTCCCAATGGATACATACTGTGTGGTGCAAAATTAATTTCAGGATTCATGAATAATTTAGTTGTCAGCCATTACAACTCCTTGTCCTAAAAGCAGGATTCTTTTTTTCCCCAATGCCTCTCTTGTGCAATGTAAAGTATATCCAGAGGGCACTAAGTAAGTCTAGGGCTGCTGTTATTGCAGACTAATGTGCATTTGAGCGTGGTAAGCTCACAATGGCTATCAGCTTTATGTGAGCATCGCATGTTCTCCCGGTGAAAGGGAACTGGGTGAACGCACATACGTTTAATAGACTGCTCGATTTACCTTTACCAGGGTAAATGAAGCAGAGACCACTTTGGCCTTCCGGAGAAACAGCGTATTAAATCGACGTAGAAAGACGTCCACCGCTTAGTATGTTTAACTCCATCACCCTTAAAACTATTTAATGTGTTCTAAAACACGTTGTGTGTAAAATGCATGTAATATGTAATTCAAAAAAATAATATTAATCATGTTGTGTGCATTAAGTACCCTTGCTTATGTCAAAATTCTGACCTGGTACTAAACAATAGAAGTGCCATTTTCTGAAAAAGGGGAACAAAAGACACATCATGCCACTTGCAAAATAAAAACATGTTCAGTACAGACTACATCCACTTTGTTGTTCCAAATGAGCTAATCGTGTCTTCCCAATAGACAGGATAGCGCTCAGCACCAGGTAACAACAGTGCACACTAGGAATATACAAGGCTGCTTTTATGTAGCTAATCCTCTTAAATAGACCTAAAAGCATATTATTCTGAGTGCAGATAGTCCTCGCTGGTTTCTCTTGTTAGAGTGCAAATCAGAAACTTTATTTCCTGTAATTCCAAATGATTGGCGGTGAAGCCCTGCAATATTTGTAACTGAAATATTAAGTGCCACATTTAAAGTTGAATCTTACAGACATAGCACATATTTCACTGTAAAACTCATGTTCCAGGATTTTAATTTCTCCCCCACCTGTTAGGCTCCCTTGATGCAGAAGTTAGTAGTGGCTGTCTCTAATTGACAACTAATGTGCTTGCTTAATGGAAAAAGAATAACATTATTTTTCAACAGCATTGTATCAATTGCCATTCGCTTACAAGCATCCCAATTCCCTAATGCTCTCTTATTTAAAGCAACAATCTGCTAAATGGCTGGGGCCCTGGTTCCTGATGTACTGTTTTTATACGAGAAATGGGATGCCAGCAGGTCTTTGCATATCAGGATGCAAAACTATTGTGTGCCAAAGAAAAACAGAACATTTTCCAAGGTAAAGGCAATTTTATTTTCATGAACAAAGCACTGTTCATAACTTGTAAAGAGGGGATGAGGTGGGGCAAGGGGGTCACAGTGATGCAAGGGATGACATGGATGGATGCAACACCCTTGGTCCTCATATGAAATTCAAATGGAATGTTAACAATGTAAGCCTTGACTGGATTGTCCTTTCATCTAATATGATGGGTCTTGTTAAGGCTTTTGACTTTATTGCTATATTTCTGCATTTTACAAGTGTGGAATAAAACTGTGAACTGAACTCAGACAAACATATGGGTTAGGTTATTGATTATTTTGTAAAACAATGCAGTCCAGATTTGATAGATTTGTGTTAGTTCAAATCATTAAATAATTAATCAAAGCAACACAATACAAATTATAGCTTTTTTCTAATAAAATAAACCAATGTAATCGACAACGCAGGTTTTTCGAACCGTAAACATTGTTTATGATAATGAAAAGGGATCGATTAACATAAAAAGCTACAAAGAGTCATGTGACTTAATCCAAATCAAAAATAATATGTATTGTAAAAATAATTATGTAAAGATTGTTGTATCACATAGTAGAGTTAAAATTAGGTTTTTGAATCAGCTTTATTTTACTTCACTCAATAGTGGTTTATAGTGGGTGGTGTGATGCACAGGAGCAAATGTGACGGATACAATAAATATTAAAAAGTTGTATTTAATCTTAAAAGATTGTGTGCTAAATGTATTTTTTTGTTTGTTTTTTAGGACACCAACCCGGCTGCGAAAAGGGCCAAGCATGAATCAAGTTCCAGGTGCATGAGGGAGGCTTGCCCTTTTCACCATTTGTCTCCTTAAAAGAAAAAACTACCTTCCTCTACGCCCGGCACCACAACCGGAGTCCAGGATTCATGTACATACAAGCTTAACAACAGAGAAGAAGATTCTGGTTACCTTTACCAGCTGGAGTACATAAGCAAACAGGCCTTGATTGAGCCTGCGGCAAAGGGGACTGGCATGGGTCAGACCAGCTTTGTGTCAACCCATCATGCATGTCGGGGATGATTGCAGAAAGGAGCCTCTACAATAGCTCACAAGATTGTCATGACACACACCTAATCTACGGTTATGGCTACTGAGCTTGACAAATTCAACACCCATTAGGATTTTTAATATTGCAGAGCACAGGCTTTGACACTGAGAGGGGATGCTTATCCAACAAGCTTATCTGTCATGGTAAAGGCAGCGGAAGCATGAGCCTCTGAGAACACAGAGGAGGTCATCGTCCTAACAAGGATCAGCTCTGCAAACACTGACCAGTCAGGATCTCACCGGAAAGCCCTCAGACAAACTTTTCCCTATAGAAAGGATAATAACAAGAAGTTCTTGATTGGAGTTTTGTTGAGCGGAAAGGATTTACCACCTTGTATAAACCAGGTAAGCAAAAATGTTTACAGCTTTGCTAAATTCCATCTCACTAAACGAACAATTCATTCTGACGTTTGTGCGTGTAGTTTGAATCTGAATGAATAACAAAGCAATGTATCGAGATTAACAATTGATTGACATGGGTGGAGTTACATTATAATTGGTGTTCACAACGCATACAAATGTGATTTTATTTCTAATTTGTCATTCCAACTTCTCAAAACATATCCAGTAGTTATTGTATGTACACAGACATAACTTAAAATGTATTTCAGCACTTGAACAGTAACTCAACAAAGAACAACTTTGTTTTCTGATTTGGTATGTAGCAATGAAAGGAAGCCTTGAGGTACAGAAGCGTGTAAGACAACGAGGGAATGCTATTAGATTTCACACGTCTGAACCGCCTTTAGGAACAGAGATGCAATTCATAGACGGCATGAATTGAGCGCTTACTAATACTGGTTGGCTTTACACTTCTTCTCAGTATCGCCATAAATGAGGCACAATACCAAATTTTAAGTACCGTAGATAAACATGTTCGAGAGGAAGAACAATTAACTGACCCTTCCAAGTGCGTAATATAGAATGTGGTGCAGACACCGTTTTAAGACGGCAAAAATAAGTCCAGGGATTTGACCCTCCTTTAAAAGGTATTGTGCATTAAATGTATTCCTGTGTCTTCTCCCTAGGGGCCTTTGAGTGATTACTCTGCAGAGGAACACAGCTTCAAGATGATGCGTCAATGCAAGGCCTTTATCCTCTTCCTCATCAGGGTCGGACTGCTGCTGGGTCTCGCTAACCCACTGGTGACCTCTGCCTCATGTCCCTCTGCATGCCGCTGTGATGAGACCTTCATCTACTGTAATGACCGTGGTCTGACTTCCATTCCTACTGGTTTACCTCTGGATGCAACAGTGCTCTTCCTGCAAAACAATCGCATAAAGAGCTCAGGAATTCCCACAGAGCTCCGCAGGCTCACAAATGTAGAGAAGATCTACCTTTACTGCAACAATCTAGATGAGTTTCCCACTAACCTTCCCCTT
The DNA here is from genome assembly GCF_033978795.1 of Nerophis ophidion. Classification (NCBI taxonomy): domain Eukaryota; kingdom Metazoa; phylum Chordata; class Actinopteri; order Syngnathiformes; family Syngnathidae; genus Nerophis; species Nerophis ophidion. The sequence continues at coordinate 22,233,073 of NC_084619.1, forward strand.
GGACTTAAGGAGCTCCATCTCCAGGAGAACAACATTCGCATGATTACACATGAGTCTTTAGCTCAGATCCCCTTTATTGAGGAACTACACTTGGATGACAATTCTGTGTCAGCGGTCAGCATTGAGGAAGGGGCTTTCAGAGACAGTAATCACCTGAGATTGCTTTTTCTCTCGCGAAACCATTTAAGTACTATCCCTTCGGGTCTACCTATGAGCATTGAAGAGTTGCGCTTTGAAGACAACCGCATCTCATCAATCTCAGAACAGTCACTGCAAGATCTCATCAACCTGAAACGGCTAATCTTGGATGGTAACCTGCTCAATAATCGTGGGGTTGGGGAGATGGCTTTCATCAACTTGATTAACCTGACTGAGCTCTCACTCGTGAGGAACTCCCTGACATCGCCACCAGCTAACCTGCCGGGCACAAGTTTGGAGAAGCTTCAGCTTCAAGATAATCACATTAATCGAGTTCCACCTGGAGCGTTTGCCTTCCTGAGACAACTGTATCGTTTGGACTTGTCTGGTAACAACCTGAGTAGCCTCCCACAGGGTGTATTCGAAGATCTGGACAATCTTACACAGCTTTTGCTACGCAACAACCCCTGGCAATGTACTTGCAGGATGAAATGGGTACGTGACTGGCTCCGGTCATTACCGTCAAAAGTGAATGTACGAGGCTTCATGTGCCAAGGCCCTGATAAGGTCAAAGGCATGGCACTCAAAGACTTAACTACAGACATGTTTGACTGCACAGATTCAGAACTTCCTACGTATGAGACGAGCACAGTCTCGAACACTGTGCGCCCCTCACAGCCACAGTGGCCCTTATTTGTGACCAAAAGACCTGCAGTAAGAGGACCAAATTTGGGCAAAAATTACCACGGGACCACCACTTCGATAGGAAGGAAGATCATCACAATCAGTGTGAAGTCAAGCAGCGCAGATACAATTCACATATCCTGGAGGGTATCACAGCCCATGACTGCCCTGCGGCTCAGCTGGCTCAAGCTGGGACACAGCCCTGCATTCGGCTCCATCACAGAGACAATTGTGCAAGGGGAGAGGACTGAATACCTGCTCACTGCACTGGAGCCAGAGTCTTCCTATAGGATATGTATGGTTCCCATGGAGACCAGCAACATCTACTTGTCAGACGAGACCCCCGTTTGCATTGAGACTGAGACTGGCACTCATAAATCCTACAAACCAACCACTACTTTAAACAGAGAGCAGGAGAAAGAGCCTTACAAAAATTCTAGTCTGCCTTTGGCTGCCATCATCGGAGGGGCTGTTGCACTTTTGGCAATCATCATGTTGGCACTGGTATGCTGGTACGTCCACAGAAATGGGTCACTTTTTTCCAGGAACTGCACCTATAACAAAGGCCGCCGGAGAAAAGATGACTATGCCGAGGCAGGCACGAAGAAGGACAACTCAATTCTAGAAATAAGAGAAACTTCTTTTCAAATGATTCCTATAAATCACCTGCCTGTGTCCAAGGAGGAATTTGTGATACACACAATATTTCCACCAAATGGCCTGACTTTATACAAGAGCCCACACAGCGAGAACAATATTAACAACAGGAGCTACAGAGACAGTGGAATACCAGATTCAGATTATTCCCATTCATGATATTGCACACAGACATTCGGGAGTGTGTGCTGTTATACAGAGACTTACGGCAAAACTTCTACAAAACACTGGATCTATGAGACTAAAGAAGCAATGTTCTGTACATTTGCCATATAATTTATATTTAAGGACATTTTGTGAAGACTGAGAACGTTCCACCTGCAGGCCCTCACGGAACCATCAGTGGGTTTATTTCTGCAATTACATTTTAGGGATTTGTAGTAATTTGTACTGTATTTCCTTTGCTTAAAAATGATCGACCAAGTAAAAAGACACTATATTCTATTGAGATATGATGACTTGTCAACTGTGAAAGTGGGTTTTCATTGCTGTGGTGAACAATCAGACTTTAGAAAACCTTGTAGTATAAGCACAGGTCATTATTTTCACATTGTGGCTGTATGGAAAAAAAAAAGTCAAAAAAGTGGCATAAACTAAGGTACAGATGATCAATAAAATTCACAAATCAGGCATGTTGCCGTTTTAGAAGAACAAACAGCAGTGAGCTGTCTCATTTACTACTGACCAAGAATATAGTCGTGATTTGTATGTGATACAAAACACTACAGATGAGGTGCCATGCTTTATTTCTCTACTTTTTTAAGTGTGTATTTCGTTGCAAGTGGGTAACACAGCTGAGTAACCCGAGCAGGACATGTGTGTCGTTTATTCTGATAGGATTGTAGGCCACAGCACAGGGCAGATAAAGCACATTGACTTTAAGGGGACTCCTCAAAACAAGAAGACTGGACAGGCTGACACAGGACCCCCCGCGATTTCTATTTGTACAAGCCAACAACGGCCAATTGACAATGGTGGCATTCTTTAGTACCGTGTACCCTACGTCACTCAAGTCAAAAGGCTAACTCTACATTAGAATGATCAGTGTCAGCTATCCCTTGACAAAACTACTATTTTACATTGTTTTCAAAGTGAACATGTTTTTTGTTGCCACAATTTGAAATTACCTGTTCTTCAAGTATGAAAACCAAAGTGCATTGTTTGCCCTTTGGCCAGTCTTGTATGTGCCTTGATCCAATGCTTATTGTATTTAGCTTTTTAAGGAACCAGTGACTTTTTCATACACACTTGGATATGAAGTATTGGTCATATTACAAAATTAAAAAAAATACAAAAATAGCATTGCATCATTTCTGACCTACATTGTTGATTTGTGAGTAAAGCACACTTTGGCATTTTTGCTAATAAATTTAAACAAATTTGTGTTATATGTACTTTTTAAGAACAGACAGTACATTAATAAACATGAAAAAAAAGCACATTTATATTAATTATGATTACTTTGCTGATCTGTTTTCCAAACTGTATTTGTTTTTGTTTTCTTTGGCAATGTTTGATGCTAAAATCAACAGTAGAAAATCCAACAAAACATGTTAAATAGGTCATTACTTTTGTCTTGAGTTCCGCTCCTCTTGCCTCCACCATGGAAATATTGATTAGTCTTTGATACAATTTGTATTGCATACAAATATATGTTTAACAATTGTGTTATATCTCCTCCTAATTGAAAACCTGCACATTTATGTTAGTTTGTGCTTCTAATTTGTATTTGCAATCGTTTACCTTCAATATATTGGACCATTTGGAACAAGACATCACTAATGAAACTTTTATAGATTCACAAAAAGGTACATATTTACACTTTCTAATACATGCAGTACAGGCTTTAAGTACACAGACAAGTTGCAGAAAGATTCTCAAGTGTTTCTGTTGGGACCCCACAATCCATACTAAGGTATCAATATATATATATATATATATATATATATATATATATATATATATATATATATATATATATATATATATATACATATATATATGGGTGTGCGTAATGCCACACCTTCTAAATATATTTTTTAATTATTATTAAAAAAAAATGTATCATCCATCCATCACTCCCGGAGTCGCAGGGGGTGCTGGAAACTATCCCAGCTGCAATCGGGAGGAAGATGGTGTACACCCTGGACAAGTCGCCAACTCATCGAAGGGCCAAAACAGATAGATAAACATTCATAATATGAAAACACTTAACGAGAAAACAAAATTAAGTTATATATTGTATGAATGGATGTACCGTATATAGTCTTATTTACGTACTATTGGCTATAATTAGTTTGAAAAACAGCTCAAATATAAAAAAGCTGGTGGTGCACCTACACAGATGACAGCGGGTAAAAGTCAGAGAGAATTGAAGTGAAAGGTATTTTAAGCGAATTAATGCATTTCTTGTTCAAGCCTGTGTAAACTACCCTAACCCTGAATCTTTTGACATTTCTACCAAGAATAACGTCTAACTACGCCGTGTGCATCTTCGAAACCTCTGTTTGGATGTCCCCGTGTGTGAGTTTTCTGCAGGCACTCCAGTTTCTTCCCACATTCCAAAAATATGTACGTGAGGTTAATTGGAGATTTTCTTATCTGCGCCCTGCGATTGGCCATGGTAATTAGAGTAAGCTCGTCTATGAACTAGTCCATTGTACATATATATGTAAATGTGTGTATATACACGTGTGTGTGTGTGTGTGTGTGTGTGTGTGTGTGTGTGTGTGTGTGTGTGTGTGCGTGTGTGGTGTGTGTTTAAATATATTAGGGTTGTCCTGATACAAATATTTGGGTACTGGTACCCAAATGTATTTTGATACTTTTCAAAATAAAAGGGGACCACAAAAACATATAATTTCTGGCTTAATTTCAACAAAAAATCTTATTATACAATAAACATATGTTTCTTACTGCACTCAAAGAACAAATTGAGAAGATTAAAATGAAAATTAAAAGGCATTAAACACATTGGGCTTTTCTTGTTGCACTCAAAGAACAATTAACAATTGTTTATAGTACATACTGTATAGCCTGCCTTAATCTAGGATTAAGTTAAAATAGAAAATTAAGATTTACTGACATTATATTAGATGTTTGATGTTTTATAGCTGCCACTCTTGGTCTGTGCTTTAAGAAAAATACAATCATTAGTAAATACTGAAAAAATAAGATAAGACATATAGCAGTTAAAACACACATTGTTAAGGATACAACACACATTGTAAGAATTTGTTAAAACATTCAATCATTTGACCTGCATTGGTTTGACCCCGTAAGGGACAAGCGATAGAAAATGAAAGGGTGGTTGGATGGTTTGCGACCTGGGCAGTTTTGACTCCGCTAATAAGCAGCTGTGTGTGCATCCACATATCTGTGTGTGCATCCACATATCTGTATGTGCACAACAGACAGAGGTGCTGGTTAACAACATTACCTTTAAACTCATTGTGTAGGAATGGATAATTGTTATTTAAATGTTTACTACGTTTGAAGCGAAAGTGGTAATACTTTGCCACTTTGGCGAGGTATGTTTTATAGAAGCACGGTGCTTTCGAGCTTAGTGTCACCTTGACTGGTAGTTTTGAAGCCTCAATGCATCCATATAGCTCTTCACGCACCATCTTTATTAACCAGCAGAATTGCCTTTATTTGCCATTTTTCCGCTCCACACTATTTCTGCTTGTGCGCTCTGTGAATATACAAGAATACACACCCAACATGCTCCTCTGCTCTGTACGTCAAAGCCGCACGGCAGCATGCAGATATAAAAAAGGACCAGTATTTTCAAAGAAAGTATGGCACCATGTTTAACTCATTAGTACCGCGGTACTTAATTGGTAGCGGTATACTGTACTTTATATTCATACATACATACAAACATATACACACACATTATATATATACAGTATATGTATGTATATATATATATATATACACACACACACATATACACACACATATATATATATATACACACACACACATATACACACACATATATATATATATATATATATATGTATATATATATACGTGTGTGTATAAATATGTATATAAATATGTGTGTATATATATTATATATGCAAACATACAGACATATGTATATATATATATATATATACATACAGACATATGTATATATATATATATATATATATACATACATACATACATATGTGTATATGTGTGTGTATAAATACATGTAAATAAATGTGTGTATATATATATATATATATATATATATATATATATATATATTATATATACACACATATATAGACATGCACACATACGCATACACACACACACACAAATTTATATATATACAAACATGCATACATACATATATATACACATACACATACGTATATATATACATACACATACGTACATGTAGACACACACACACACACACACACACACACACACACACACACACACACACACACACACACACACACACACACACACACACACACACACACACACACACACACACAGCATTATTGGCTTTATTTTAACAAAAAAATCTTATGATACATTAAATATATGTTTCTTATTGCAAGTTTGTTCTTAAATAAAATAGTGAACATACAAGACAACTTTTCTTTTATTAGTAGGTAAGCAAACAAAGGCTCCTAATTTAGTATGCCGACATATGCAGTAACATATTGTGTCATTTTACATTCTATTATTTTGTCAAACTTTTAAGGACAAGTGGTAGAAAATTAATTATTGATCTACTTGATCATTTACTGTCAATATCTGGTTGTTTTCTCTTTTAACATGTTTTATTTACACTTTTGTTAAAATTTAATAATCACTTGTTCTTCTGTTGTTTGGATACTTTACATTAGTTATGGATGATACCACAAATTTGGGTATCAATCTGATACCAAAAAGTTACAGGATCATACATTGGTCATATTCAAAGTCTTCATGTGTCCAGGGACATATTTCCTGAGTTTATAAACATAATATAAATGAAAAAAAAAACGAAAGCAGATGATGTGATGCCAAAAAATATTGACATAATCATGGTAGTATCGACTCGATACGTTCCTGTACTTGGTATCAATGCAGTGGATGTAAGGTGTACCAATGGCGTTTGTTTACTTTTTGACACGGGTGAGCTACGGTGTGTATTGAAGCATGTTTAGCTTCGGATTAGCGGACCGGTACTTTTTAGAAGCAGTATAGTACCAAATATGATTCAGTAGTATCGCAGTACTATATTAATACCGGTATACCGTACAACCCTAATATATACACCCACACACACATGGTTTCCCCCTGATGTAACCGAATGTTGCGCTAAATGCGGCTAAATCATGGCCACCACACCTTAAAAAAAAAAAAAAATTATATATATATATATATACAAAAACATACATATATCTACATGCATACATATATTGGACGGCGTGGCGCAGTGGGGAGAGTGGCCGTGCGCCACCCGAGGGTCACTGGTTCAAATCCCACCTAGAACCAACCTCGTCACGTCCGTTGTGTCCTGAGCAAGACACTTCACCCTTGCTCCTGATGGGTGCTGGTTGGCGCCTTGCATGGCAGCTCCCTCCATCAGTGTGTGAATGTGTGTGTGAATGGGTAAATGTGGAAGTAGTGTCAAAGCGCTTTGAGTACCTTGAAGATAGAAAAGCGCTATACAAGTACAACCCATTTATCATTTATATACATACATACATATCTATATACACACATACATACAGTACATATATATTCTCATACTTACATATAAATATACACATACACACATGTATATATATGTATAAACATATACATACAAATATACACATACATATCTATATATATATATATACACTTATATATATACATACACATGTATACATATATATACACACACACGTATGTATATATATATATATATATATGTATACACACACATTCATATATACACACACACACACACACACACACAAACACACATATATATATATATATACATATATATTTTTTGTTTAGTTTGTTTTGTTTTTTTAAGTGAAAATAAAATATAGTGCTTTGCAATCTCCAGAAAAAGTAAAAAGTCAGACAACCGCTATTTTTACTTTTATTGTGAATCTTATAATAACAATTCCAACAGGTTTTGCCTCCCATGCAAACACTTTCAGCTCCGTGCTTCCCCAGACACACAACACTACCTCATTCTCCGCCAATCTGCTTTCAGGCACGGAGTGTGTGTTTGAGACCATGGGAAAAATAAACATTAAAAGGGAAAAATTAACATTAGATCAAAACCACATGGACATAAAACATTATTACCAGCAAATTTTAATAGTATAAATTGATATATATATATATAGCCTTTTATTTGCGCACTATTAACAAGTGATGCACCAAAACTCGGACGCAAAAAATGACTTTGATCACCCAAAACGTGTGAAACTTGTGTGGCAACAAAACGCACAAGATTGTATAGAGCAGAGTCAGCATATCTGCGATGTGAACGTACTTTATTGTATCCCAGGTATACCCGCGGGCAGCCATCTAGAAAATGTGCAAATATTAAGAGGACAGTGGCGGCTTTTAGGGAGAGAAAATCCAAATGGTGCAACAGCATGAATTACGTGTGACGTCATGATTGTTGCAGCTCGCTTTCTGTCAGGTACATCGAGAGACAGAAGTACAGTTTCTAGATACATGTACATTCTATAAGAACACCAGAAAAAGAAACTACATTTGTTGGTAGTTTTTTTTAATAAAAAACAATTCTTAAGTTTCTAGACGCTTGAAACATTCTCAACAAAGTACAGTCGTGGTCAAAAGTTTACATACACTTGTAAAGAACACAAAGTCATGGCTGTCTTGAGTTTCCTATAATTTTCTACAACTCTTATTTTTTTGTGATAGAGTGATTGGAGCACATAATTGTTGGTCACAAAAAACATTCATGAAGTTTGGTTCCCTTATGAATTTATTATGGGTCGACTGAAAATGTGGACAAATCTGCTGGGTCAAAAGTATACATACAGCAATGTTAATATTGGGTTACATGTCCCTTGGCAAGTTTCACTGCAATAAGGCGCTTTTGGTAGCCATCCACAAGCTTCTGATTGATTTTTTTCACCACTCCTCTTCACAAAATTGATACAGTTCAGCTAAATGTGTTGGTTTTCTGATATGGACTTGTTTCTTCAGCATTGTCCACACGTTTAAGTCAGGACTTTGGGAAGGCCATTCTAAAACCTTAATTCTGGCCTGATTTAGCCATTCTTTTACCGCTTGTTTGGGGTAATTTTCCTGTTGGAACACCCAACTGCACCCAAGACCCAACCTCCGGGCTGATGATTTTAGGTTGTCCTGAAGAATTTTGATGTAATCCTGCTTTTTCACTGTCCCATTTACTCTCTGTAAAGCACCAGTTCCATTGGCAGCAAAACAGGCCCAGAGCACAATACTACCACAAACATGCTTGACGCTAGGTGTCGTGTTCCTGGGATTAAAGGCCTCATCTTTTCTCTTCCACACATATTGCTGGGTATTGTGGCCATCCATCCATCCATTTTTATACCGCTTGTCCCTTTTGGAGTGGCGGGGGGTGCTGGAGCCTATCTCAGCTGCATTCGCGTGGAAGGCGGCGTACACCCTGGACAAGTCACCATCTCATCGCAGGGTATTGTGGCCAAACTACTCATTTTTTGTTTGATCTGACATCACATGGTAAAAAATAAAACCTTCTGGATGAAAGTTCTGTGGTCTTAAAATAATCAAACTTCATGAATGTTTTTTGACCAACAAGTATGTTCTTCAATCACTATCACAAAAAAATAAGAGTTGTAGAAATTATTGGAAAAATCAAGATAGCCATGGCATTATGTTCTTTACAAGTGTATGTAAACTGTTGACCACGACTCTATATTCTACAATAAGCAGCAACAATTCAAAATAGAACACAACGATAAAATGTAACACATATTTGTTTGAAATGTATGTACTGGATAGATTTTTTGAACCTTTTTAAAGTAAAATCATATCATCCTTGCAAATTATATGATGACACCATGGTGACCACACCCCCTAATCACACCCCAACCACCACAGGTACCGTGAAAATCTTGGGCAAACCCTGTTCTATATATATATATATATACATATATATACACGCACACACAAATAGATAGCCCAGCCACAACTCAATGTGGCCCCGGAGTCAAAAAGTCGGGGGACTTCTGAACTAAACACTTCTCATTTGCTTGTCTAGGTATGCTGACATCAATAGGCAAACAATCCTCTCTAATGCTTCTAACGTTGTGATAAATTACACATGAGCCAAATGGTGAGAGGAACGGTTCATTGTTGTTACTTTCACTGAAAATAATACTGGGCAGCTTTGTGCAATTTAGGTGAGGTGAGTAGTTAGTAAAATTGATGAACCAGACTGACGATGACCCTGCATGACCTCACTTATCACCAGGGAACCATTACCCATCTGTCACTTTAAACAATTCTTTAATCGCTCTCATGCTAGCATCTGAGGTCAGGCCAGGCGTGGAACAACAAAATGGCACACGCATTTTTCTCCTGTGTGACACTGTGAAGACATCCGTTTGTCTTTTATGCAGCGAGTGATCAGTGATAACGGTGGGTGGGGGGCAGCTGCCCTGTCTGTTTCAGCGTGCTACTATTCATTTTAGAAGGAGCTGGACAGGCAGACGGTCACATTTGCATTCCAATGAATGCTCGTATCAAAGCGCCATCGCATGACCTCTTCATGACCAGCAGCACTGGTTCTTCTCCATTAGCAACACTTGTATATGAATACAAGCCATACGAGCCTGTTACTGATTAGAGGTATCGAAGCACAATAAAGAAGGACAAGAGATGAGTGGGAAATGCCTATTAAGTTCTACATGCTATCATCAGTTAAAAATAGTGATGTCAGGTAAAGCCAGATTATAGAGTCCTATTTTTTCTTAAATTACATGCAAAAGTTTTTTAAAAGTGCAATACATCTTTATAACATGGTCACTACTGCCTAGTTTCTCTTGTTATATTCTTATTTTTACTGTTATATTTTAATCCTTACTGTTGCTTTTTATTTTTATCTATTTTATTTCCATTTATACCCCCATTATTTACTTTTTACATGTGTTCTCAATTCTGTACACTACTGCTGGAATTTCATTTTTTCTGAGGGAACTCTCCTGGAGGAATCAATAATGTACTATCTATCTCTATCTAAAATGCTGTGGATGATTGGTGTTCCATATGTTTCAACACAAACAAATTACACATAAAAAGGCTTCAAAATAGACGCCCCAATATAGTTTTCTTTGTCAAATTGTGCACTCAGCGGCAATCTGCAGGTAAACAACCGATTTAAAATGTCACGCCATAATTTCAGTAATTATCATACAATTGATAGGTTTAAAGATAAGGTGGTGCCATGTCTTGTTCCGTAAGTGACTAGAGTACAAATAATATTTTTATAAAGTACCGATGACCACGTGCTGTCTTGTGAATAGTTGCACATTGTCCACACAGATAATTAAGACGAATGGACGAGGCGGCCCGAGGCACAACGTGGCCCTCCCTCTATCACACATACTCTCAAGATTGAAATTGGACTTTGTCACTCTGAGTCACAAGATCCAGCTGTAAAAGAACAGAGCGGCCATTGAGCGAGATGCCAAGGAGTGATGTGTGACTGTGCCGGGGAGTAGTCTTCCCTTCTCTGGCTTTGACCAGCAGCAGCATCCCCCCCTTACCGCCCCTTCCCTAAAGCCAGAAGCCTCTCCATCACTTTACCCAGTGACCTGAAACTGCAGGGCCAAACAAACCTAAGCAGAACCTCAGTGATCATAATTAATCCAATGTTATGCCTGATTAAACAAGGCCTCCACAAACATCCAATGCAACTCTAAATTATTTGACATTAATACAAATTAATAGGAGCTGTCAAAATAACACCTAAGTAGGGCTGGGCGATATGGCCTTTTTTTTTATTTCTCGATATTCTTAGGCCATGTGACGATACACGATATTTATCTCAATATTTTTGCCTTAGCCTTTAATTACCGCATTTTTCGGAGTATAAGTCGCTCCGGAGTATAAGTCGCACCTGTCGAAATTGCATAATAAAGAAGGAAAAAAAGCATATATAAGTCGCACTGGAGTATAAGTCACATTTTTTGGGGAAATTTATTTGATAAAACCCAACACCAAGAATACATTTGAAAGGCAATTTAAAATTAAAAAAAAATTGTGAACAACAGGCTGAATAAGTGTACGTTATATGACCCATAAATAACCAACTGAGAAGCTGCCTGGTATGTTAACGTAACATATTATGGTAAGAGTCATTCAAATAACCATAACACATAGAACATGCTATACGTTTACCAAACAATCTGTCACTCCTAATCGCTAAATCCCATGAAATCTTATACATCTAGTCTCTTACGTGAATGAGCGAAATAATATTATTTGATATTTTACGGTTATGTGTTAATGATTTCACACATAAGTCGCTCCTGAGTATAAGTCGCACCCCTGGTCAAACTATGAAAATATTGCGACTTAATAGTCCGAAAAATACGGTAACACTTGATGCGATAGGACGGCGTGGCGCAGTGGAAGAGTGGCCATGCGCAACCCGAGCGTCCCTGGTTCAATTCCCACCTAGTACCAACATCGTCAAGTCCGTTGTGTCCTGAGCAAGACACTTCACCCTTGCTCCTGATTGGTGCTGGTTGGCGCCTTGCATGGCAGCTCCCTCCATCAGTGTGTGAATGTGTGTGTGAATTGGTAAATGTGGAAGTAGTGTCAAAGCGCTTTGAGTACCTTGAAGGTAGAAAGCGCTATACAAGTACAACCCATTTATCATTTATTTTTATATACCGTATTTTTCGGATTATAGATCGCAGTTTTTTTCATAGTTTGGCCGGGTGCGACATATACTCCGGAGCGACTTATGTGTGAAATTATTAACAAATTACAGTAAGATTACAGTAAGATATTAAAGATATTAAATAATATTATTTATCTCATTCACGGAAGAGACAAAGAAAATATCAGCAATCGTCACACACACGTCAACCAAAAAGAATTCGGCGGGGGAGGGTCATGGCGGAAGTGCATTGTGGGTCATGGGATGCTAACTGCTATATGCTACTGCCGTAGCTATTAAAATCGATCATTTCAACGTTGGAGGTAACTTAAAAAAAATGATTGATTGAAAAAAACTGACATGGCCTGAACAAAAATGGCACATTAAAGGAAATCATGTACTGCAGATTACAAGCTGGACGTAGTGAAATATGCAGCAGAAAACGACAAGAGGGAGCGGTGCATACCTTTGGAGTTGGCAGAGTTGTTTAGAAGCGACATCGAGGGAGAAGATTTCATGGGATTTATCGATTAGGAGTGACAGATGGTTTGGTAAACATATAGCATGTTCCATATGTTATAGTTATTTGAATGACTCTTACCATAATATGTTACTTTAACATACCAGGCACCTTCTCAGTTGGTTATTTATGCGTCTTATAGCGTACACTTATTCAGACTGTTGTTCACTATTCTTTATTTTAAATTGCCTTTCAAATGTCTATTCTTGGTGTTGGATTTTATCAAATAAATTTCCTCCAAAAATCCGACTTATACTCCAGTACGACGTATTTATGTGTTTTTCCTTCTTTATTATGCATTTTCGGCCGGTGCGACGTATACTCTGGAGCGATTTATAATCCGAAAAATACGGTAATCATAGCAGTATGATGATTCTATGTGTCTACATCAAAACATTCTTGTTCATACTGCATTAATATATACTATTTTTAACTTTAATGCAGAAAGGGAAATCACAACTAAGTTAATTTAGCAAAAGTGTATTTATTAAACAGTTATTAAGCAGTGGCACAAACATTCATGTTATTTCACAACAGAAAGTCCAAGACTGTCCGATACATTTTAAAACAAGCTATAAGTGCACGTTTGTGCATATGTCACACAAGATATTTCACAAACTGTAAAATATTTGCATGTTCTCCCCGTGACTGCGTGGGTTCCCTCCGGGTACTCCGGCTTTCTCCCACCGCCAAAAATATGCACCTGGGGATAGGTTGATTGGCAACACTAAACTGACCCTAGTGTGTGAATGTGAGTGTGAATGTTTTGTCTATCTGTGTTGGCCCTGTGATGAGGTGGCGACTTGTCCAGGGTGTACATCGCCTTCCACCCGAATGCAGCTCAGAGAGGCTCCAGCACCCCCCGCCACCCCGAACAGGACAAGCAATAGAAAATGTATGGATAGATGGATGCAAAATAAAAACTAGCTGCATAATAGGAAATTAAATGGTGTATGTCCTTCGCTATGTGGTAGGTTACTGCGGACGTTAACTCCTGTTTTTGACTCATTTTTTTAAACAGTGTTAATCTGGATAACGCCAAATTTAATTGGGTCGGTGTTGGTTGCTTCGGCATTTGGTTGGTGTGGAACCGGCCGAGATGTTGACATGTGGAGTTCCAAGCACTCATTCTCTCGCGGATAACTTTTCAAATTATGCTACAAATTAGTAGTGCTGCTACTTATCGTATCAACTCTTTTGCCGCATACTTTACATATTACGGTTTTCTGTTCAACATCTTTCTGCTTGAAGCCAAACCATCGCAAGACGATGGACTCCGTGCTGTTTTTCATGGGAATTAATTATTCTTCCTCCATTTGTTACCAGATTCGCACCTTCTCTCTCTCGTATTACACCTCGCACCGCTCCGCTAGCACCACCTGCCACAGCTAACGTTACCTATGCTGCTACCTCTCTGCTCGGCGAGGACGTATGACGTTGCACCCGCGACATTATGTGACGTGTGTAACAAGGTGTGCTTGTTTTATCTCTCGTGAGAAAGAGAGACAAAATAGTGAGAAAAGCCTGTAGTGTAATGCCCGAAGCTAAAAGCAACTGGGAGAAAACGTATACTGGACTACTCAAGAAATACTCATTTTCTACATCGCACAGAGACAAACCGACGATATATCGAGTATATTCAATTTAACGCCCAACCCTACACCTGAGCCTCCCTAAAATGGCACACACGTCAGCAAGACTGTATGAAGACAGACCTACTGTGAAATACAGTAGCATTCAAAACAATACAATCAAAAATAAAAGAGAGAGCGTTGAAGGGAATTCCATTACAATATGAAGTGTACACAATACGTTATGAAAATATCAATATAATTGACTATTCTATGGAAACCATTAATTCCTGTCCCCTATTAAGTGGTTTAAATGATTCTGTAATAGGCCATACATCTCATGATGCCCTTTATGAGATCACCACCACCTCCCCCTCAGAACTTAATCGACCCTCAGTCTCATTTTGCTTTCAAGTCTGATGCAGCAGGACATTTGTGTCGATGCTCAACGTTTAAGGGGTTCAACCTCTCAAATAGTAGATCTCCATAGTTTTTATACCGAGCCCTGGTCTTTTTTGGTTCCGGTTCCTTATTAAGTCGAACCGCAAAGATTCTAGACCAGTGGTGTCAAACGTACAGCCCGAGGGCCGGATCAGTCCCGTGAACAGTTTCAACCGGCCCGCGGGATGAGTATGCCAAGTATAAAAATTAACCTGAATTTTTTTTATGAAAGAAACAGCTGTTCTAAATGTGATATGCTAATTGCATTGATTTATACTATCTATTTTATATATCGAGAAGAAAGTCTGTGCTCTGCACATGAATGCCATACATAAAAAAGTATTTCAATAGAGTGTAATAGTAATTAATAGAAACAGTGATGGATCTGTGTGGTGTTTAAAATATGACATAACTTCATTGCAACTGGCACTGCACACATAATAGACTTGTTTGAGACTTAAAAAGAAAGTGTTGATAATTGACTTTCCAGCTGTGAGATGTTACATGATGTTGGCGGTGTACAACTTATTGTACTAATACAATTGGTAATAAATATTTTTATACCAAATACATATAGTACTGATTAGATTACCAATGATTACCAGTATCAGGAAGGAATATCAATTTTGGTATTAGTATCGATAAAAACAATACCCCTAGATCTGCATGTCAGCAGTAGGATCCCAAGGCACCCACTTTGATCCCTTCTCGTCTCTCATCCATGTCAAGTATCTATAAATGTTGGCACAGGATTCGCAAACCATGGTGGCTCCATTTTAAGGTCATCATTTGAAGATGCTCACAGTCTAATCAGGAGCACATCTGCTTCCTGATGCAGCTAAGACTAAAACTATACCAATTTTGTCCCTTTGGGTTAAAACACTGCCAGCTTATGAATGCAGGATACCTCAAAACAGCACTGTCTGCCGAGTCCCCTAAATAGGAATTATTTAACAAAAAAAATAAACGTTTGTATCATCAATACATAGCCTATGTTGGCAGGTATTCAGGTATTTGTGTAAATCAGGATGAAGACTTTTTTTTTTTTTAAATTCTGCCTCCAGTGTGCGTGCACGGGTAAAGCCTATCTTTTGGCTTGTGTCTTTTTGAAAAAAAAATCAAACAAAACTATAATGCGTCTGATGTGGGATCTCAGCCGAGGATGTTGTTCTGGCTTGTGCAGCCCTTTGAGACACTTTTGATTTCGGGCTGTATAAGTAAACATTGATTGATTGAATGATTGATTGATTGATTGATTGACATTGAATTTTAAAACAGTACTTAGGAACAAAACGTGTTGAATGGTGCTGCTATACTTCTATACAAAGGCAGATACATACAAGGCCTTTAGGGATGGTCGGTACTACGGGGGTTTCAATTCATGTAAATTAAAACGGTGTTGTATTTCGAAGGGGTGTAACAGTACACAAAAATTTCGGTTCGGTATGTACCTCGGTTTAGAGGTCACGTTTCGGTTCATTTTCGGTACAGTAAGAAAACAACAAAATATAATTTTTTTTGTTATTTATCTACCAAATGTGTAAACAATGGCTTGATCCTTTTAACATTGGGAACACTATAATAATTCTGCCCACGTTAATCCACATTAAACTGCCTCAAGTTGTTGCTTAGATAAAATAAAATGACAAAACTTTTCTTCTACATATAAAAAGTGCAACATTAAACAGTTTCAAGTCAACTCATTATGCTTAATTTATTACAGCATTGGGGAAGCCTGTAGTTGATTTTTATTATGTAAATGTTATATTTCTATCAACATGTGATAGCAGGGACCCTGCCATTCAAACTAGGCTGCTACATTACTAATTATTAATGTAACTATAGCTGAGAAAATAGCACAATAGCAATAGGAGAGACTATTCATCCCTGACCACCATGGAGTTCATGTAGGCTTTATGATGCACTTACATTATTATATACACTATCAGAGACAGAAACTCTTCATTTAGTATAATGTCCTTTTTTGCTGCTTCAACACACCTCAATCAACACTGTCCGTAACACACACACACACACACACGCACACACCGCAAAATGAGCTAACGTTACGCTAAAAGTTAACTAACCTTCACCTAAAGCCAGGACTGCGAGTGAGCTGAGCTGCAGTTTGTTTCTAGAAGGTCAACGGGCTCATAGTGATGTTTAGAAAGTAGTTGACTTGGAAGTGTTAAGTATAATTTGGGAAGAGTCCGTTGCACCCCTGCTAAAGACCAATCTGCTCGACGCTGAAGCGCTGACGACATGCGCTCTGAATACGCACTGCTGATTGGCTTTGTGTGTAACCAATCAGATGGTTGTGTGGGAGGGACAATGCAGGGTGCTGTGTAAAGACAGAGGCAGAACGGAGCGGAGCAGCTTGTTAAGACTTTAGCATAGGCGGCTACTTCATATGTTCGTGTGGAACTCATTCGGTACTCCTCCACACCGAACCGGAACCCCCGTACCGAAACGGTTCAATACAAATACACGTACCGTTACACCCCTAGTATTTCGATACTTGAGATTTTACCTGATAGAAACATTTCAAACGTACAGTAAGGCTTCCCTTTTCAAAATGCACTAGCTCGATGCTAATTTACATACAATTTGTCATTAATATGCTACTGATTAGCATTAGTGATTGTACATGTCGATTTTAACACCTCCAAATTGTGTAATAAAAACTACAACTGAAACACACAAGACAACTAAAAAGCTGATGAATAATAAGTACAACACTTAATGTGAAAACACGTTTTATGGCGCAACAAAAGACTATATTCACCATAATGGCAATGACTACTATCACACTGGGCAACACACAGTAGCCTATACACTACTACTATCCAACGTTTTAAAATTGCAACTGCATGGAAAGTCCGCTTTATAACACTGAAATTCAGAAGTGTTAGAAATCAAGATATAACAACTGACCAGCAAAGGTATCAATGTTAAATTTTAAATATATATGTATATATATATATATATATTATTAAACATACAGAGATTGATTAACACATGACACATAGAAAAGTAGCAAAATTCTATTCTATTCTTGTGGACCAGCATCGTTTACGAGGTACCAAATCGATTCAAATGTGAAAGATACCCATCCTTAACACAAACAAATACAACAACAAAGAAGAGTAGACAAGTGAGGATTTCCACCATAATGTAGATCATTAATAATTAGTCATTATATTAAAAAAACAATGAGTTAAAATGTGCAACCAGTCAGATGATGTTGCTTTTGATGGGCCAAAAAGTGCATATGTAAAGATGTATATTTAAACAGAGGTTGTAGAAAATGAATTATCTCTTTGGAGGATGAAGATGGAACTGGTAGATTGACCTTAAAACAGAAGCATCAAGAATTTCCACACATCGGCGCGCAGAAGAAGATTGATATATGTGCAAAGCTTGCAATGCTTGGTAACTCCCCAAGCATTGCAGAACTTTGTAGTGTCAGCATATTTCAATGTTGTCAATACTGTACAACCTGTCAACACATACCAGTGCTCCTGAGGGACGGTAAGACTTTAAGGCTTACTTTACTCCCCAATGTCCTCCAATGGACATGACTACCACATTACAGAAAATCCAACTGTCGTAAAAATACTATTATTTTCATGTCAGTCCTATCGTCATCTATTGTGAGGGTTGAAGCTCATTTAGAACAAGAAAGGCTGTAGCACAAACAAAAGCAAAGGAAAATAACACCAATCATACAATAAGCCATGTTAACCGCTAAGTTGGGGCTCTTGAACGCAACCAGGGGTGGGTGGATCGATACAAATATTTGCAGTAATGATACAAAGTATAGTCTCAGTATATTGATATTGTTTATCCAGCAGTGACTACATTGTTTTGTTGTGTTTGTTATTATTAATAAACTCAGTAAAAGTATGTTCTTAGACACAGGAGGATTTTAAGTGCAAAAATCAAAGGATTTAAACCAGAGCTAATAGTAGTTTTTTCTTTTCTTCAAAATATAAAGGGAATTGGTAAAAAATACAAATATTTAACTGATATTTTTACACCACCATTGTGTTGTCAACCATGTTTTTTTTTCCTGATTATAACAGCGATTAATAATAATTTAATCATTCAATGATCCTGAAACGTTCAAGTGTCAGCATTGGTATTGTCAACACTGCCCCCAACTACTTGGTATTGGATTGATACTCAACTTTGTACTACAACCCGAAACTAATGTAAAGTAGCCAAACAATAGAAGAATATTCACTTTCTATATTTCAAAAGAAGTGGAGCTAGAGCCATGTCACAAAAGAAAGAAACCAGCCATTACCAGTAAATAAGCAAGTAGATAATAATAGTTTTGAGAAAATAGCCGAAATCATGCACTTGTAACCTCATATGTCAGCAGCCAAATTGGGGTGGTTACAAACACTTTTATAAAAACAGTTAAATATATACAGTATAGTGTTGCCTCGATACCAATATTTTGGTACCGCTACCAAAATTATTTAAATGCTTTTCGGTACTTTTTAAAATAAAGGGGACCACAAAAAATATTGCAATATTGCCTTTATTTTACCCAAAAATCTTCGGGTACATTAAACATATGTTTCTAATTGCAAGTTTGTCCTTAAATAAAATAGTGAACATTGAAGGTATCTTGTATTTTAGTAGTAAGTAAGCAGACAAAGGCTCCTAATTTAGTCTGCTGACATATGCAGTAACATAGTATGTTATTTTCCATTATATTATTGTGTCAAAATTATTAAGGACAAGTGGTAAAACAAAATATCAATCTACTTGTTAATTCACTTTTATTATCTGCTTACTTTCTCTTTTTTTTACATGTTCTATCTACACTTCCGTTAAAATTTAATAATCACTTATTCTTCTGTTGTTTGGATGTTTTACATTAGTTTTGGATCATACAAATTTGGCTATCAATCCGATACCAAGTCGATATATTGGTCATATTCAAAGTCCTCATGTGTCTAGGGACATATTTCCTGAGTTTATCAATCAATCAATGTTCATTTATATAGCCCTAAATCACTAGTGTCTCAAAGGGCTGCACAAACCACTACAACATCCTCCGTAGGCCCACATAAGGGCAAGGAAAACTCACACCCAGTGGGACGTCGGTGACAATGATGACCCAGTGGGACGTGGGTGACATAATATGATTTTTTTTAAAACAATGCTGTGATTCCAAAAAATTTCGACGTAATCATAGTAGTATCAACTAGATACGCTATTGTACTTGGGATCATTACAGTGGATGTCAGGTGTAGATCCACCAATGGCATCTGTTTACATTTTGTCGCCGGTGACCTACAGTGTGTAGTGAAACATGTTTAGCTATTCCTCGTCCTGCAGGGATGATACTTGTAAAAAACTTACTTTATTTGTCGCCATGGACACCAGGATTAGTGATTTAGAAGTAGCTAAAACACTGCTAACTGCAGATAGGCGTTAGCCGCTAGCTTGCTATCCATGTCTTAAAGCACCTCTTCTGGTGGGCGTTTCAGTGTTATACAGTAGATCAGGGGTGCCCACACTTTTTCTGCAGGCGAGCTACTTTTCAATTGACCAACTCGAGGGGATCTACCTCATTTATATATATCATTTATATTTATTTATTTATGAAAGAGACATTTTTGTAAACAAGTTAAATGTGTTTAATGATAATACAAGCATGTGTAACACATAAATGTCTTTCTTTCACAAAGACAAGAATATAAGTTGGTGTATTACCTGATCCTGATGACTTGCATTGATTGGAATCAGACAGTAATGATGATAACGCCCACATTTTCAAATGGAGGAGAAAAAAAGTTGTCCTTTCTGTACAATACCACATGAAAGTGGTTGGTTTTTGGCATCTAATTCATCCAGCTTCCATACACTTTACAAGAAAAACATTGGCGGCAAATTCCGTAGCTTGCTTGATTGACATTCACGGCACCCGAGGGTCTTGTGAGATGACGCTGGCTGCTGCCCGTTCATTATTATGAAAAAATGACAGAGAGGAAGGCGAGAAACACTTTTTATTTCAACAGACTTTCGCGCCGTCCCTTCCGTCAAAACTCTAAAGGCCGACTGCACATTTCCTATCTTCACAATAAAAGCCCTGCTTCATGCTGCCTGCGCTAACAAAATAAGAGTCTCGGAAAGCTGGCGTGCACAAGTGATGTGCACGCCAGCTTTCTGAGGGATCGCTTGTGCACGCCAGTTTTCCGAGACTCTGTATTTAGTTAGCGCAGGCAGCATGAAGCAGGGCTTTTATTGTGAAGATAGGAAATGTGCAGTCGGCCTTTAGAGTTTTGACGGAAGGTACGGCGCGAGAGTCTGTTGAAATAAAAAGTGTTTCTCGCCTTCCTCTTGGTCATATTTTAATAATAATGATCTTGCAGCAGCCAGCGTCATCTCACAAGACCCTCCGGTACCATGAATGTCATTTAAGTGACGTCTTGGTGAAGATTGATGATCACTAATTTTTAGGTCTATTTTTTTTAAAAGCCTGGCTCGAGATCGACTGACACACCCCCCGCGGTCGACTGGTAGCTCACGATCGACGTAATGGGCACCCCTGCAGTAGATAGTAGATAGATAGTACTTTATTGATTGTTTCCTCAGGAAAATTAAAATTCCAGCAGTAGTGTAGAGAATTGAGATCGAATTTAAAAAGTAAAAAGTAAATAATGGGGGTATAAATGGAAACAAAATACAAAAGTATTACAGTAAGAATAAGAATAAAAAGCAACAATGAGAAAAAATATATAACTGTAAAATAAGAATACAACAAGAGAAATATATTTATAACTTCACCTTTACGGTCAATTTGTAAGCCTAAGTGTTTCCGGTCTCCCTTTTCTGTTTACACACTGTGTCTGCTTGTAAGTACTCCGTGATTGTGCGGGACCGGTACTTTTCAGAGGCGGTATCGTACCGAATATGATTCATGAGGATCGTCGTAATATTCTAGTACAGATATACCGTACAACCCTAATACAGTACAATACAAAAATTCCCAAAAGCAATTGTTTAGGGAATAACAGCATGTGATTTTTCTTTAATATTGCGCATAGGTAAAAAAAAAAATAATAATAATAATGGCCGTCTGTTCAGGCCTAACACAAGACAGCTAAATTATGTCGCAATCGGACAGACACCTTGTAATAAATAACATGTTTCTTATTTATACGACAAGCTTGACTTTGTATGACAGAGTTGATAGCACAAGCATTGAAGGGTTTAATTTATATGATCTACACAGATGGCAGCCTATCTCACACTTTGAGGAGTGGGAAAGTGGCAGCAGTATGATCTTGGCACCATGAAAATGATGCGATCTGGGAGGGCGCATAGAGATTTGCTACCCTACTCACTCGAATCCAAACACACACAGTTAGACAAATTTGGGGAGTTAAGAGGAGAAATTAGGGTGAAGGGAAGAATGGTCAGGGGTGTTGGTATGTGGGATTAATTAAAAGATGTAGTCATTGGTGTGCCTGTAACACACAGCCGGATGATTTCTGTGAGAGGGGAATCTGCTCCTACAAGTCATTTCCTCCCACATTGAGGGGAGCAAAATGGGACTGGGTCTGCAGAGAAAGGCAACAATTTCTCTTCTGGAATCCAAGAATCCAAAAGGAAGGAAAAGGGAATGAGGCGAGGGGAGGAATACTTAAACTTTTGAGTAAGAGTTAAATGAATTCATTTCAATCCAGCGATGCACTAGACCCATTGTGGGATCAAATGATCTAAACCACTGTAATCCTAAGCTTGAGCTGTGTATAACGTGTTCAAGTAAAAGTCGTGTGCGTCTATAAATACGATGGCACACAACACTCGGCTTAAACCAACATCTGGCAATGTCTCCGGATCTAACTCTTCACTTTTTTCTTGGGATGCTTGGCAATCTCTTTTTTTTCCCCCTGGCAATATCACTAAGCAAATAAAAGATCATGGGGAATTATTGGGCTTTTAGAATCTTGAAAATCAAGAGAAACAATAATAATGTTGTGTTTTCAACAATTTGCATCTAACGTTTATGCAGAATTAATCTCACAAATATTCAAGACAATGACTAACAGAGACAGGTCAATGTCAGGATTTTAAATACAACCTTTCAACTTAAAGGCCTACAGAAACCCACTACTACCGACCACGCAGTCTGATAGTTTATATATCAATGATGAAATATTAACATTGCAACACATGCCAATACGGCATTTTTAGTTTACTAAATTGCAATTTTAAATTTCCAGGGAGTTTCGTCTTGAAAATTTTGTGTAATGATGACGTGTACGCAAGACGTCACGGGTTTTAAGTAAATGTGAGCGCTGCGCACACACACAGCTAAAAGTAGTCTTTTTTAACGGCATAATTACACAGTATTTTGGAGATCTGTGTTGCTGAATCTTTTGCAATTTGTTCAATTAATATTGGAGAAGTCAAAGTAGAAAGATGGAGTTGGGAAGCTTAAGCCTTTAGCCACACAAACACACATTGATTCCTTGTTTAAAATTCCAGGAGATGAAACTTTACTATGGATCAGAGCGCGGTCAAGCGAACATGAATCACGACGGAATGTCAACCATTAGGTTTCGGTGAGAAAATTTTGGTAAAAAGTCGCTTCTTACCGGATATCAGCTGAGCTTGTGCCGTCCATAGCTGCCGTCGACTCCTCTGAGACACTGCGCGTCAACACACCCGTGGACACACTTCCGACTATCAGGCACTATTAAACTCACTAAAACACTAGCAACACAATAGAACGATAAGGGACTTCCCAGAATTATCCTAGTAAATGTGTCTAAAAACATCGGAATCCGTCCCAATGCAATGGCGTTTTTTTTGTTGTTTTTTTTGTTTTGTTTTTTCTAGTCTGTCCGCTATCAATATCCTCAAACACAAATCTTTCATCCAAGCTCAAATTAATGGGGAAATTGTCGTTTTCCTGGTCCGAATAGCACTTTTTGTTGGAGGCTCCCATTAAAATAAATGTGAATATGTGAGGAGCCATCAACATGTGACGTCATCGTCTGCGACTTCCGGTAGAGGCAAAGCTTTTCTCTTAGCACCGAAAGTTGCAAACTTTATCGTGGATGTTCTCTACTAAATCCTTTTTGCAAAACTATGGCAATATCGCGAAATGATCAAGTACGACACATAGAATGGACCTGCTATCACCGTTTGAATAAGTAAATCTCATTTCAGTAGGCCTTTAACCCACTGCCTATTGTTAAAGCATGGTCATGCATCATGATCTAACATGACCACAGGCATACATAACACAAATGTGTAAAAATCCAGGTATGCAGGAGGTACTTCATCAGGCCTCGGGGCCATTTGAATATCTACTTGATTTTAGCCTCGATGGCAAACTTCAGCAATCACAAATCCAAAATGACTATAGCATCTCCACCATATCAACATCTTATGTACCGTATTTTCCGCACTATAAGGCGCAGCGGATTATAAGGCGCACCTTCAATGAATGACCTAGTTTAAAACTTTGTTCATATATAAGGCGCACCGCATTATAAGACACGTATCAAATACACTACAGTAGAGGCTGGGGTTACGTTATGCATCCTTTAGATCAGTGGTTCTCAACCTTTTTTCAGTGATGTACCCCCTGTGAATTTTTTTTTAATTCAAGTACCCCCTAATCAGAGCAAAGCATTTTTGGTTGAAAAAAAGAGATGAAGTAAAATACAGCACTCTGTCATCAGTTTCTGATTTATTAAATTGTATAACAGTGCAAATTATTGCTCATTTGTAGTGGTCTTTCTTGAACTATTTGGAAAAAAAGACAAAAATAACTAAAAACTTGTTGAAAAATAAAGAAGTAATTCAATTATAAATAAAGATTTCTGCACATAGAAGTAATCATCAACTTAAAGTGCTCTCTTTGGAGATTGTAACAGAGATCCATCTGGATTCATGAACTTAATTCTAAACATTTCTTCACAAGAAAAGAAATCTTTAACATCAATATTTATGGAAAAAGTCTACAAAAAATCTACCAGTCAACACTGAATATAGCATTGTTGCATTTCTTTTCACAGTTTATGAACTTACATTCATATTTTGTTGAAATATTATTCAATAAATATATTTATAAAGGATTTTTGAATTGTTGCTATTCTTTTTATTTTTTATTTTAATCTCACATACCCCTAGGCATACTTTCAAGTACCCCCAGGGGTACGCGTACCCCCATTTGAGAACCAATGCTTTAGATGGAGCTGCGCTAAAGGGAATGTCAACAAAACAGTCAGATAGGTCAGTCAAACTTTATTAATAGATTACAAACCAGCGTTCTGACAACTCCGTTCACTCCCAAAATGAATAAACAGCTGTTTTATTATTTTCCCCGTGGTAAGTCAGTGACATGGTATTTCATTTATCTTTTAACAACAGCAAGGTATAACATGTAGTGCAACATTTATATCACATTGTGGAGGGGAACTATTCCTCAATTCAATAAAGATGTACTAAACAGTCCGATACTGTTACTGTAAATCAAATGTCACACAACACAACATAAAAAATAAACACGTAAAGCTCACTTTAAGTTATTCCTCATCCACGAATCCCTCGAATTCTTCTTCTTCAGTGTCCGAATTAAACATGCCACAACAGGTCTAACAACTACGGTAAGCAGCCGCCGACTTCATTTTCCCCCGTAGAAAAAGCGCGCGGTGCATGCTGGGATATATGACTGCGCCAGGTGTGCCGTTTTCTTTTCCATTTGTGTGTTTATGTAAAGACCCCAAAATGGCTCCTATTGAGACATGATTTCAGGAAGGCAGGAATTGTCACTGAACTGCTAGACAACAGCAGCGACACTGACTCCATCTTGTAAAAGACGTCATATATCCCAGCATGCACCGCGCCCTTCTTCTTCTATGGGGGAAAATGAAGTCGGCAGCTGCTTACCGTAGTTGCGAGAACTCTTGTGGCATGTTTAATTCGGACACTGAAGAAGAAGAATTCGAGGGATTCGTGGATGAGGAATAACTTAATAAAGTGAGCTTTACATGTTTATTTTGTGTGTTGTGTGACAAAAACGTTTGAGCAACATTGAGTTATTGATATATTGTTATTGCTTTGCACTATTTCGAGATGTCATTAATGGAGTCAGTGTTGCTGCTGTTGTCTAGCAGTTCAGTGACAATTCCTGCCCTCCTGAAATCATGTCACTCAATAGGAGCCATTTTGGGGTCTTTACATAAACACACAAATTGAAATGAAAACGGCACACCTGGCGCACCCAGATATCCCAGCATGCACCACGCGCTTCTTCTTCTAAGGGGGAAAATGAAGTCGGCAGCTGCTTACCGTAGTTGCGAGACTATAAGGCGCACCGTCAGCTTGGGAGAAAATTTAAGTTTTTTAGGTGCGCCTTATCGTGCGGAAAATACGGTAATTCAAACAACAGAAGCGGCCACAGTGATATTAATAGGATGCATGGCACTAACCATTCTTACTATGAGTGTCAGGTTGACACCAAAAGTAACAATAATTTAACTGTACAAACTAAAAATGACACCACCTCACCTATTACAGTCTGTACAAACAAAGTGACACATTGAAGAAAAATACAGACACAAATTATAATTGTAAAGAAAACAAAGCATGCTGGGACACATTCTCACACTTGCCAACTCTTCCCGACTCAGTGGGAAATTCTCAGGAAGTGTCCTTATCTACAAACATCCCGACTGAAGTTACACACCTCCCAGATTCTGTTGTTTTTTTTTGTGCAAAATATTGTAGTCTTTTGATGTTAAAAGGACAATGGGGAGATTGTCAATCAACAATCACT
The DNA here is from genome assembly GCF_033978795.1 of Nerophis ophidion. NCBI lineage: Eukaryota > Metazoa > Chordata > Actinopteri > Syngnathiformes > Syngnathidae > Nerophis > Nerophis ophidion. The sequence goes on from NC_084619.1 coordinate 22,259,778, forward strand.
TTAATTTAACAATCAGTTCTGTCAATGTGCACACAAAATAGTTTTCTCCGGTATTATCTCCACCTCTGTTTTTCCTGCACTGACTCTGCAGCGAAGACGAAACCAACTACTTTCCTATCAACAACACCTGGGGAGCTGAACTCTGTTCGCCGTGTCTGCAGAGCGAGTCCAGGCCTACAGACATAACACACACACGCACGCACGCACACACACGGACCATGGGTGCATATGCACATATACCCCATGCCTTTGCCACCGCTTCACTCCTTAGGGTCGACGGATGGCTGGAACAGTGTTGCAAGTCTAGTGGTTTCTGTGTCATAATATGTGTAGTGTATGTGTGCATATTGTGGCTTTTGAACTTTTTTTTTTTTTGGCCCCTGTCCGGGACCACCAGCCCACCAGAACATTTCACCCCCCTTGCCCCCCCCCCAACCTCCACACACCTTTTTCCCACCATTTACAGTGTGTTGTACGTGACGACCCATCAGGGTTCCTGCTCCCATTAAAATGTATGTCTGCTCTTAAACGGGGTTGTGCTGAAAAAAAAAATTCCATTGTACTTCTGCAATGACAAAGTTATTTCCTTTCTCTGGTCACCGGTCACAATGTATTTACAAACTTTCAGATTGTCGGATAAAGAACTCTTCAAACAGAAAGATGCTTTTCAAAATGCACATTTTTAAAAAAGTAATTAACACAAGTGGTGTTAAAAAAAAAATTGTATGTCAACATGAAAATACAGTCTCTGGCTGTCATGCATATTTCGTCCAAGGTAAAAAACGTAACCACATATGACTGATACTTACCACCTCTGTTTCTTTAAAATCAGTGCACACTTATGGACTTTAGTTTTGTTAACTGTATGTGCATGTTATATACAACGCATGCATTTTAAAGCAAGGACTTTATAAAATGGGTAGCCTATTAATTAACATAGCGATTAAACAAAA